>NW_027411887.1:0-111162 GCF_047663935.1 Musca autumnalis
ATATTTAAACATATGTTGCGTAATATTCATTGAATTAGTGAAAACGTATACGTAAAGTATTAAAATAAAATATGTACATAAGATAAATTCTAATAATAAAAGTTGATCCGCTTCAGTCTCCCCCTTCTGATGCTCCAATCGTCCCGATTAAGCATCAGAAACAATGAGTTGTTGAATCTGCTGCGGTAAACTGCATGATTTTTATGGTTTGTTGAATTGGGTATGTCCTCAATAGCACTGCAATAATGGTGTGTAGAGGAAGTTGTTGTTGCATTTCCAAACTATGTAACGGACTGTCATCGAAATCTCCCCCTGGAGTAAAGCTGCGCAAGTCTTGTTGGTTCTCCAAACAAGCTGGTAAACTCCTCATAATCTCCTTCTAGAGTTATTTTGATACACGAATTGTTGGTTCTCCAAACAACCTGGTAAAACTCGTCGGAAAAAGCTATGATATGTTAAGGTCATCGGTTGGCAGTCAACAGAATCTTGAATAACAACTGCGAATCTTCTGGCTGCTAAGGTTGTCCAAATACAGCGATAATCTCTTCAACAGTAAGTACACAGTTACAATTGTCACAAATTGCCTGGATAAACATCTTTCTGC
Organism: Musca autumnalis; assembly: GCF_047663935.1. Lineage (NCBI taxonomy): Eukaryota > Metazoa > Arthropoda > Insecta > Diptera > Muscidae > Musca > Musca autumnalis. The sequence goes on from NW_027411887.1 coordinate 605, forward strand.
TGGGATCTTCTAATATTCGCGTTATTGATGTTCTGCTTGTAAACACAATATGCACGACAAACACAGCAAGCGTTGATTTTCTCGGCTGAACGTTACGCACATTTTGAGCTGATGTGTGCGGACGTTGTTGTTCTTGCTTGATGTGAGTCGGTTCACCATTGTACGTTTTCTTCTTGATGTTTTGTGTGTGGTTGTTGTAGTACATCATCACAATGTTGTTTTTCAACCCTCATTTTCATACAGATGAATGTGCCTGCGTCGTCTTTGCTGCTTGCATTCATGCTTGTACGTAAATGTGTTTTTGATCAATGCCTTTGCTTGATCGAAGGAGTTGACGTTCTTGTTTACGCCAATCCACAAATTTGCTGCGTAATCCGGATGATTGTCGATGGATGTTGTTCAAAACTGATACACAACAGAGACATCTCTATGTTTCTGGGATCGCCTAGTACAAAACGCATGGGATTGCCATCATAACGCATTGCCTGGATAAGTTTTGTAAAAGTTGCCAACTGATCTTCACCAGATACGTACGCTTCGCATTCAATGTTGTTGTTGTCCTCGGCTGTTGATGATAGAGTGGTCGTGTTACATGGCCCCACGTTGGCCGTCAATAAAGAAGCTTGTTGTTGTGCTCCACGTTGGTGCGCCAATAAAGAAGTACAAAACAACGAAATTAATTTAAGATGTTACTTGACTCTCCATTTAGCTATTATTTCCAGCAAAACATCTAGGTCCATCAACTTGGGCAAGCGTGGTATTGATGTTAAGCCTTCAACTCTAGCTACAGAATGAGAGCGATTTTATTGAAATTATGATTTACTTAAGTACTTAGGATGAGACGCGAATAGTATTAGTCGTACAAAACGGTATTAAGATCAAAGATGTAATTAATAGTACTATTTACAAAATATAAACATGGTTGCATTTTTAGCTGTTAAATTCAAATATATATGTTGGGTAATATTAATTGAATTAGTGACAACGTATACGTAAAGTATTAAAATAAAATATATACATAAGGGAAATTATAATAATAAAAGTTGATCCGCTTCAATAAATAATAAATAATAAATAATAAATAATAAATAATAAATAATAAATAATAAATAATAAATAATAAATAATAAATAATAAATAATAAATAATAAATAATAAATAATAAATAATAAATAATAAATAATAAATAATAAATAATAAATAATAAATAATAAATAATAAATAATAAATAATAAATAATAAATAATAAATAATAAATAATAAATAATAAATAATAAATAATAAATAATAAATAATAAATAATAAATAATAAATAATAAATAATAAATAATAAATAATAAATAATAAATAATAAATAATAAATAATAAATAATAAATAATAAATAATAAATAATAAATAATAAATAATAAATAATAAATAATAAATAATAAATAATAAATAATAAATAATAAATAATAAATAATAAATAATAAATAATAAATAATAAATAATAAATAATAAATAATAAATAATAAATAATAAATAATAAATAATAAATAATAAATAATAAATAATAAATAATAAATAATAAATAATAAATAATAAATAATAAATAATAAATAATAAATAATAAATAATAAATAATAAATAATAAATAATAAATAATAAATAATAAATAATAAATAATAAATAATAAATAATAAATAATAAATAATAAATAATAAATAATAAATAATAAATAATAAATAATAAATAATAAATAATAAATAATAAATAATAAATAATAAATAATAAATAATAAATAATAAATAATAAATAATAAATAATAAATAATAAATAATAAATAATAAATAATAAATAATAAATAATAAATAATAAATAATAAATAATAAATAATAAATAATAAATAATAAATAATAAATAATAAATAATAAATAATAAATAATAAATAATAAATAATAAATAATAAATAATAAATAATAAATAATAAATAATAAATAATAAATAATAAATAATAAATAATAAATAATAAATAATAAATAATAAATAATAAATAATAAATAATAAATAATAAATAATAAATAATAAATAATAAATAATAAATAATAAATAATAAATAATAAATAATAAATAATAAATAATAAATAATAAATAATAAATAATAAATAATAAATAATAAATAATAAATAATAAATAATAAATAATAAATAATAAATAATAAATAATAAATAATAAATAATAAATAATAAATAATAAATAATAAATAATAAATAATAAATAATAAATAATAAATAATAAATAATAAATAATAAATAATAAATAATAAATAATAAATAATAAATAATAAATAATAAATAATAAATAATAAATAATAAATAATAAATAATAAATAATAAATAATAAATAATAAATAATAAATAATAAATAATAAATAATAAATAATAAATAATAAATAATAAATAATAAATAATAAATAATAAATAATAAATAATAAATAATAAATAATAAATAATAAATAATAAATAATAAATAATAAATAATAAATAATAAATAATAAATAATAAATAATAAATAATAAATAATAAATAATAAATAATAAATAATAAATAATAAATAATAAATAATAAATAATAAATAATAAATAATAAATAATAAATAATAAATAATAAATAATAAATAATAAATAATAAATAATAAATAATAAATAATAAATAATAAATAATAAATAATAAATAATAAATAATAAATAATAAATAATAAATAATAAATAATAAATAATAAATAATAAATAATAAATAATAAATAATAAATAATAAATAATAAATAATAAATAATAAATAATAAATAATAAATAATAAATAATAAATAATAAATAATAAATAATAAATAATAAATAATAAATAATAAATAATAAATAATAAATAATAAATAATAAATAATAAATAATAAATAATAAATAATAAATAATAAATAATAAATAATAAATAATAAATAATAAATAATAAATAATAAATAATAAATAATAAATAATAAATAATAAATAATAAATAATAAATAATAAATAATAAATAATAAATAATAAATAATAAATAATAAATAATAAATAATAAATAATAAATAATAAATAATAAATAATAAATAATAAATAATAAATAATAAATAATAAATAATAAATAATAAATAATAAATAATAAATAATAAATAATAAATAATAAATAATAAATAATAAATAATAAATAATAAATAATAAATAATAAATAATAAATAATAAATAATAAATAATAAATAATAAATAATAAATAATAAATAATAAATAATAAATAATAAATAATAAATAATAAATAATAAATAATAAATAATAAATAATAAATAATAAATAATAAATAATAAATAATAAATAATAAATAATAAATAATAAATAATAAATAATAAATAATAAATAATAAATAATAAATAATAAATAATAAATAATAAATAATAAATAATAAATAATAAATAATAAATAATAAATAATAAATAATAAATAATAAATAATAAATAATAAATAATAAATAATAAATAATAAATAATAAATAATAAATAATAAATAATAAATAATAAATAATAAATAATAAATAATAAATAATAAATAATAAATAATAAATAATAAATAATAAATAATAAATAATAAATAATAAATAATAAATAATAAATAATAAATAATAAATAATAAATAATAAATAATAAATAATAAATAATAAATAATAAATAATAAATAATAAATAATAAATAATAAATAATAAATAATAAATAATAAATAATAAATAATAAATAATAAATAATAAATAATAAATAATAAATAATAAATAATAAATAATAAATAATAAATAATAAATAATAAATAATAAATAATAAATAATAAATAATAAATAATAAATAATAAATAATAATAATAAATAATAAATAATAAATAATAAATAATAAATAATAAATAATAAATAATAAATAATAAATAATAAATAATAAATAATAAATAATAAATAATAAATAATAAATAATAAATAATAAATAATAAATAATAAATAATAAATAATAAATAATAAATAATAAATAATAAATAATAAATAATAAATAATAAATAATAAATAATAAATAATAAATAATAAATAATAAATAATAAATAATAAATAATAAATAATAAATAATAAATAATAAATAATAAATAATAAATAATAAATAATAAATAATAAATAATAAATAATAAATAATAAATAATAAATAATAAATAATAAATAATAAATAATAAATAATAAATAATAAATAATAAATAATAAATAATAAATAATAAATAATAAATAATAAATAATAAATAATAAATAATAAATAATAAATAATAAATAATAAATAATAAATAATAAATAATAAATAATCTTATATATATAAAAGAGCTTAGTGAGTGACTGAGTGACTGAGTGAGTGACTGACATATCATCGCCCAGACGAAACCGCTGAAGCTAGAAAGCTGAAATTTTGACTGTGGGTTGCTGTCGGTGTGTAGGGGTGAGATAAGGCTGGGTTTTTGGAAATTCGACCTAGAAGGGTACGAAAAGTACTAAATGGTACTAAATAGGGTACCCTTTGTATTAGACAAACGGGAAGAGCTAGAATTCTGAAATTTGGAATGAGGGTAACTGATGGAGAGTTAGAAAGATGTACCAAAGGGCTTTTGAAAATTCGACCTATAAGTGTACGAAAAGTTACTAAATTTAGTACCAATTGTATATTTTGAGCGGATATAGCTACAATCTTCATATTAGGTATGGGAATCAATGTTGGGAAGTGGTGTTGATATAAAGAAATGATTTTGGAAGTTCGTACTTATGTGTACGAGAAGTACTAAATGGTACCAAATTTGGTACAATTTGGATTTGGGTGAACGGATAGAGCTGAAAACCTGAAACTTTGAATTTAGATTACCGTTGAAGCGTACGATTGAGATATGGGTGTACTTTTTGAAATTCATACTTATGTGTACGAAAAGTACTAAATTGTACCAAATTTGGTACAATTTGGATTTACATAGACATGGAAACCTGAAATTTGGAATTAAGATTACTGATGGAGTAAAGGATTGAGGTAGTTTTGGAAATTCTTACTTATGGGTACAAAAAGTAGTAAACGGTACTAAATTTGGTACAAATTGGATTTGGGTGAACGGATAGAGCTCGAATTCTGAAATTTGGAATTTAATTACTTTTGGAGTGTAGAATTAAGTTAGTCTTGGAAATTTATACTTATGGGTGCTGAAAATACTAAATGGTACTAAATTTGGTACAATTTAAATATAGTTGAACGGATAGAGTTGGAATCCTGAAATTACGAATTAAGTTTTCTGATGGAGTGTAGGATTGAGGTAGTTTTGGAAATTCATACTTATGGGAACGGAAAGTACTAAATGTACTAAATTTGGTACAATTTATTTTTGGGTGAACGGATAGAATTGGAATCCTGAAATTTGGAATTAAGGTTACTGATGGAGTGTAGGATTAAGATAGTTTTGGAAATTCATACTTATGGGTACGGCAAGTACTAAATGTACTAAATTTGGTACAATTTATATTTGGGTGAACGGATAGAGGTGGAATCCTGAAATTTCGAATTATGGTTACTGAAATTCGTACTTTTAAGTACGGAAAATACTAAATTTGGTATAAATTGCATTTTGATGGAGAGATGGCGCTGGAATCCGGAAATTATAATAAATAGTAAATAATAAATAATAAATAGTAAATAATAAATAATAAATAATAAATAATAAATAATAAATAATAAATAATAAATAATAAATAATAAATAATAAATAATAAATAATAAATAATAAATAATAAATAATAAATAATAAATAATAAATAATAAATAATAAATAATAAATAATAAATAATAAATAATAAATGATAAATGATAAATAATAAATAATAAATAATAAATAATAAATAATAAATAATAAATAATAAATAATAAATAATAAATAATAAATAATAAATAATAAATAATAAATAATAAATAATAAATAATAAATAATAAATAATAAATAATAAATAATAAATAATAAATAATAAATAATAAATAATAAATAATAAATAATAAATAATAAATAATAAATAATAAATAATAAATAATAAATAATAAATAATAAATAATAAATAATAAATAATAAATAATAAATAATAAATAATAAATAATAAATAATAAATAATAAATAATAAATAATAAATAATAAATAATAAATAATAAATAATAAATAATAAATAATAAATAATAAATAATAAATAATAAATAATAAATAATAAATAATAAATAATAAATAATAAATAATAAATAATAAATAATAAATAATAAATAATAAATAATAAATAATAAATAATAAATAATAAATAATAAATAATAAATAATAAATAATAAATAATAAATAATAAATAATAAATAATAAATAATAAATAATAAATAATAAATAATAAATAATAAATAATAAATAATAAATAATAAATAATAAATAATAAATAATAAATAATAAATAATAAATAATAAATAATAAATAATAAATAATAAATAATAAATAATAAATAATAAATAATAAATAATAAATAATAAATAATAAATAATAAATAATAAATAATAAATAATAAATAATAAATAATAAATAATAAATAATAAATAATAAATAATAAATAATAAATAATAAATAATAAATAATAAATAATAAATAATAAATAATAAATAATAAATAATAAATAATAAATAATAAATAATAAATAATAAATAATAAATAATAAATAATAAATAATAAATAATAAATAATAAATAATAAATAATAAATAATAAATAATAAATAATAAATAATAAATAATAAATAATAAATAATAAATAATAAATAATAAATAATAAATAATAAATAATAAATAATAAATAATAAATAATAAATAATAAATAATAAATAATAAATAATAAATAATAAATAATAAATAATAAATAATAAATAATAAATAATAAATAATAAATAATAAATAATAAATAATAAATAATAAATAATAAATAATAAATAATAAATAATAAATAATAAATAATAAATAATAAATAATAAATAATAAATAATAAATAATAAATAATAAATAATAAATAATAAATAATAAATAATAAATAATAAATAATAAATAATAAATAATAAATAATAAATAATAAATAATAAATAATAAATAATAAATAATAAATAATAAATAATAAATAATAAATAATAAATAATAAATAATAAATAATAAATAATAAATAATAAATAATAAATAATAAATAATAAATAATAAATAATAAATAATAAATAATAAATAATAAATAATAAATAATAAATAATAAATAATAAATAATAAATAATAAATAATAAATAATAAATAATAAATAATAAATAATAAATAATAAATAATAAATAATAAATAATAAATAATAAATAATAAATAATAAATAATAAATAATAAATAATAAATAATAAATAATAAATAATAAATAATAAATAATAAATAATAAATAATAAATAATAAATAATAAATAATAAATAATAAATAATAAATAATAAATAATAAATAATAAATAATAAATAATAAATAATAAATAATAAATAATAAATAATAAATAATAAATAATAAATAATAAATAATAAATAATAAATAATAAATAATAAATAATAAATAATAAATAATAAATAATAAATAATAAATAATAAATAATAAATAATAAATAATAAATAATAAATAATAAATAATAAATAATAAATAATAAATAATAAATAATAAATAATAAATAATAAATAATAAATAATAAATAATAAATAATAAATAATAAATAATAAATAATAAATAATAAATAATAAATAATAAATAATAAATAATAAATAATAAATAATAAATAATAAATAATAAATAATAAATAATAAATAATAAATAATAAATAATAAATAATAAATAATAAATAATAAATAATAAATAATAAATAATAAATAATAAATAATAAATAATAAATAATAAATAATAAATAATAAATAATAAATAATAAATAATAAATAATAAATAATAAATAATAAATAATAAATAATAAATAATAAATAATAAATAATAAATAATAAATAATAAATAATAAATAATAAATAATAAATAATAAATAATAAATAATAAATAATAAATAATAAATAATAAATAATAAATAATAAATAATAAATAATAAATAATAAATAATAAATAATAAATAATAAATAATAAATAATAAATAATAAATAATAAATAATAAATAATAAATAATAAATAATAAATAATAAATAATAAATAATAAATAATAAATAATAAATAATAAATAATAAATAATAAATAATAAATAATAAATAATAAATAATAAATAATAAATAATAAATAATAAATAATAAATAATAAATAATAAATAATAAATAATAAATAATAAATAATAAATAATAAATAATAAATAATAAATAATAAATAATAAATAATAAATAATAAATAATAAATAATAAATAATAAATAATAAATAATAAATAATAAATAATAAATAATAAATAATAAATAATAAATAATAAATAATAAATAATAAATAATAAATAATAAATAATAAATAATAAATAATAAATAATAAATAATAAATAATAAATAATAAATAATAAATAATAAATAATAAATAATAAATAATAAATAATAAATAATAAATAATAAATAATAAATAATAAATAATAAATAATAAATAATAAATAATAAATAATAAATAATAAATAATAAATAATAAATAATAAATAATAAATAATAAATAATAAATAATAAATAATAAATAATAAATAATAAATAATAAATAATAAATAATAAATAATAAATAATAAATAATAAATAATAAATAATAAATAATAAATAATAAATAATAAATAATAAATAATAAATAATAAATAATAAATAATAAATAATAAATAATAAATAATAAATAATAAATAATAAATAATAAATAATAAATAATAAATAATAAATAATAAATAATAAATAATAAATAATAAATAATAAATAATAAATAATAAATAATAAATAATAAATAATAAATAATAAATAATAAATAATAAATAATAAATAATAAATAATAAATAATAAATAATAAATAATAAATAATAAATAATAAATAATAAATAATAAATAATAAATAATAAATAATAAATAATAAATAATAAATAATAAATAATAAATAATAAATAATAAATAATAAATAATAAATAATAAATAATAAATAATAAATAATAAATAATAAATAATAAATAATAAATAATAAATAATAAATAATAAATAATAAATAATAAATAATAAATAATAAATAATAAATAATAAATAATAAATAATAAATAATAAATAATAAATAATAAATAATAAATAATAAATAATAAATAATAAATAATAAATAATAAATAATAAATAATAAATAATAAATAATAAATAATAAATAATAAATAATAAATAATAAATAATAAATAATAAATAATAAATAATAAATAATAAATAATAAATAATAAATAATAAATAATAAATAATAAATAATAAATAATAAATAATAAATAATAAATAATAAATAATAAATAATAAATAATAAATAATAAATAATAAATAATAAATAATAAATAATAAATAATAAATAATAAATAATAAATAATAAATAATAAATAATAAATAATAAATAATAAATAATAAATAATAAATAATAAATAATAAATAATAAATAATAAATAATAAATAATAAATAATAAATAATAAATAATAAATAATAAATAATAAATAATAAATAATAAATAATAAATAATAAATAATAAATAATAAATAATAAATAATAAATAATAAATAATAAATAATAAATAATAAATAATAAATAATAAATAATAAATAATAAATAATAAATAATAAATAATAAATAATAAATAATAAATAATAAATAATAAATAATAAATAATAAATAATAAATAATAAATAATAAATAATAAATAATAAATAATAAATAATAAATAATAAATAATAAATAATAAATAATAAATAATAAATAATAAATAATAAATAATAAATAATAAATAATAAATAATAAATAATAAATAATAAATAATAAATAATAAATAATAAATAATAAATAATAAATAATAAATAATAAATAATAAATAATAAATAATAAATAATAAATAATAAATAATAAATAATAAATAATAAATAATAAATAATAAATAATAAATAATAAATAATAAATAATAAATAATAAATAATAAATAATAAATAATAAATAATAAATAATAAATAATAAATAATAAATAATAAATAATAAATAATAAATAATAAATAATAAATAATAAATAATAAATAATAAATAATAAATAATAAATAATAAATAATAAATAATAAATAATAAATAATAAATAATAAATAATAAATAATAAATAATAAATAATAAATAATAAATAATAAATAATAAATAATAAATAATAAATAATAAATAATAAATAATAAATAATAAATAATAAATAATAAATAATAAATAATAAATAATAAATAATAAATAATAAATAATAAATAATAAATAATAAATAATAAATAATAAATAATAAATAATAAATAATAAATAATAAATAATAAATAATAAATAATAAATAATAAATAATAAATAATAAATAATAAATAATAAATAATAAATAATAAATAATAAATAATAAATAATAAATAATAAATAATAAATAATAAATAATAAATAATAAATAATAAATAATAAATAATAAATAATAAATAATAAATAATAAATAATAAATAATAAATAATAAATAATAAATAATAAATAATAAATAATAAATAATAAATAATAAATAATAAATAATAAATAATAAATAATAAATAATAAATAATAAATAATAAATAATAAATAATAAATAATAAATAATAAATAATAAATAATAAATAATAAATAATAAATAATAAATAATAAATAATAAATAATAAATAATAAATAATAAATAATAAATAATAAATAATAAATAATAAATAATAAATAATAAATAATAAATAATAAATAATAAATAATAAATAATAAATAATAAATAATAAATAATAAATAATAAATAATAAATAATAAATAATAAATAATAAATAATAAATAATAAATAATAAATAATAAATAATAAATAATAAATAATAAATAATAAATAATAAATAATAAATAATAAATAATAAATAATAAATAATAAATAATAAATAATAAATAATAAATAATAAATAATAAATAATAAATAATAAATAATAAATAATAAATAATAAATAATAAATAATAAATAATAAATAATAAATAATAAATAATAAATAATAAATAATAAATAATAAATAATAAATAATAAATAATAAATAATAAATAATAAATAATAAATAATAAATAATAAATAATAAATAATAAATAATAAATAATAAATAATAAATAATAAATAATAAATAATAAATAATAAATAATAAATAATAAATAATAAATAATAAATAATAAATAATAAATAATAAATAATAAATAATAAATAATAAATAATAAATAATAAATAATAAATAATAAATAATAAATAATAAATAATAAATAATAAATAATAAATAATAAATAATAAATAATAAATAATAAATAATAAATAATAAATAATAAATAATAAATAATAAATAATAAATAATAAATAATAAATAATAAATAATAAATAATAAATAATAAATAATAAATAATAAATAATAAATAATAAATAATAAATAATAAATAATAAATAATAAATAATAAATAATAAATAATAAATAATAAATAATAAATAATAAATAATAAATAATAAATAATAAATAATAAATAATAAATAATAAATAATAAATAATAAATAATAAATAATAAATAATAAATAATAAATAATAAATAATAAATAATAAATAATAAATAATAAATAATAAATAATAAATAATAAATAATAAATAATAAATAATAAATAATAAATAATAAATAATAAATAATAAATAATAAATAATAAATAATAAATAATAAATAATAAATAATAAATAATAAATAATAAATAATAAATAATAAATAATAAATAATAAATAATAAATAATAAATAATAAATAATAAATAATAAATAATAAATAATAAATAATAAATAATAAATAATAAATAATAAATAATAAATAATAAATAATAAATAATAAATAATAAATAATAAATAATAAATAATAAATAATAAATAATAAATAATAAATAATAAATAATAAATAATAAATAATAAATAATAAATAATAAATAATAAATAATAAATAATAAATAATAAATAATAAATAATAAATAATAAATAATAAATAATAAATAATAAATAATAAATAATAAATAATAAATAATAAATAATAAATAATAAATAATAAATAATAAATAATAAATAATAAATAATAAATAATAAATAATAAATAATAAATAATAAATAATAAATAATAAATAATAAATAATAAATAATAAATAATAAATAATAAATAATAAATAATAAATAATAAATAATAAATAATAAATAATAAATAATAAATAATAAATAATAAATAATAAATAATAAATAATAAATAATAAATAATAAATAATAAATAATAAATAATAAATAATAAATAATAAATAATAAATAATAAATAATAAATAATAAATAATAAATAATAAATAATAAATAATAAATAATAAATAATAAATAATAAATAATAAATAATAAATAATAAATAATAAATAATAAATAATAAATAATAAATAATAAATAATAAATAATAAATAATAAATAATAAATAATAAATAATAAATAATAAATAATAAATAATAAATAATAAATAATAAATAATAAATAATAAATAATAAATAATAAATAATAAATAATAAATAATAAATAATAAATAATAAATAATAAATAATAAATAATAAATAATAAATAATAAATAATAAATAATAAATAATAAATAATAAATAATAAATAATAAATAATAAATAATAAATAATAAATAATAAATAATAAATAATAAATAATAAATAATAAATAATAAATAATAAATAATAAATAATAAATAATAAATAATAAATAATAAATAATAAATAATAAATAATAAATAATAAATAATAAATAATAAATAATAAATAATAAATAATAAATAATAAATAATAAATAATAAATAATAAATAATAAATAATAAATAATAAATAATAAATAATAAATAATAAATAATAAATAATAAATAATAAATAATAAATAATAAATAATAAATAATAAATAATAAATAATAAATAATAAATAATAAATAATAAATAATAAATAATAAATAATAAATAATAAATAATAAATAATAAATAATAAATAATAAATAATAAATAATAAATAATAAATAATAAATAATAAATAATAAATAATAAATAATCTATATATATAAAAGAGCTTAGTGAGTGACTGAGTGACTGAGTGAGTGACTGACATATCATCGCCCAGACGAAACCGCTGAAGCTAGAAAGCTGAAATTTTGACTGTGGGTTGCTGTCGGTGTGTAGGGGTGAGATAAGGCTGGGTTTTTGGAAATTCGACCTAGAAGGGTACGAAAAGTACTAAAAGGTACTAAATAGGGTACCCTTTGTATTAGACAAACGGGAAGAGCTAGAATTCTGAAATTTGGAATGAGGGTAACTGATGGAGAGTTAGAAAGATGTACCAAAGGGCTTTTGAAAATTCGACCTATAAGTGTACGAAAAGTTACTAAATTTAGTACCAATTGTATATTTTGAGCGGATATAGCTACAATCTTCATATTTGGTATGGGAATCAAGGTTGGGAAGTGGTGTTGATATAAAGAAATGATTTTGGAAGTTCGTACTTATGTGTACGAGAAGTACTAAATGGTACTAAATTTGGTACAATTTGGATTTGGGTGAACGGATAGAGCTGAAAACCTGAAACTTTGAATTTAGATTACCGTTGAAGCGTACGATTGAGATATGGGTGTACTTTTTGAAATTCATACTTATGTGTACGAAAAGTACTAAATTGTACCAAATTTGGTACAATTTGGATTTACATAGAGATGGAAACCTGAAATTTGGAATTAAGATTACTGATGGAGTAAAGGATTGAGGTAGTTTTGGAAATTCTTACTTATGGGTACAAAAAGTAGTAAACGGTACTAAATTTGGTACAAATTGGATTTGGGTGAACGGATAGAGCTCGAATTCTGAAATTAGGAATTTAATTACTTTTGGAGCGTAGAATTAAGTTAGTCTTGGAAATTTATACTTATGGGTGCTGAAAATACTAAATGGTACTAAATTTGGTACAATTTAAATATAGTTGAACGGATAGAGTTGGAATCCTGAAATTACGAATTAAGTTTTCTGATGGAGTGTAGGATTGAGGTAGTTTTGGAAATTCATACTTATGGGAACGGAAAGTACTAAATGTACTAAATTTGGTACAATTTATTTTTGGGTGAACGGATAGAATTGGAATCCTGAAATTTGGAATTAAGGTTACTGATGAAGTGTAGGATTAAGATAGTTTTGGAAATTCATACTTATGGGTACGGCAAGTACTAAATGTACTAAATTTGGTACAATTTATATTTGGGTGAACGGATAGAGGTGGAATCCTGAAATTTCGAATTATGGTTACTGAAATTCGTACTTTTAAGTACGGAAAATACTAAATTTGGTATAAATTGCATTTTGATGGAGAGATGGCGCTGGAATCCGGAAATTATAATAAATAGTAAATAATAAATCATAAATAATAAATAGTAAATAATAAATAATAAATAATAAATAATCTATATATATAAAAGAGCTTAGTGAGTGACTGAGTGACTGAGTGAGTGACTGACATATCATCGCCCAGACGAAACCGCTGAAGCTAGAAAGCTGAAATTTTGACTGTGGGTTGCTGTCGGTGTGTAGAGGTGAGATAAGGCTGGGTTTTTGGAAATTCGACCTAGAAGGGTACGAAAAGTACTAAAAGTTACTAAATATGGTACCCTTTGTATTAGGCAAACGGGAACAGCTAGAATTCTGAAATTTGGGATGAGGGTAACTGATGGAGAGTTAGAAAGGTGTACCAAAGGGTTTTTGGAAATTCGACCTATAAGTGTACGAAAAGTTACTAAATTTGGTACCAATTGTATATTTTGAGCGGATATAGCTAAAATCTTCAAAGTTGGTATGGGAATCAAGGTTGGGAAGTGGTGTTGATATAGGGAAATGATTTTGGAAGTTCGTACTTATGTGTACGAGTAGTACTAAATGGTACTAAATTTGGTACAATTTGGATTTGGGTGAACGGAGAGATCTGAAAACCTGAAATTTGGAATTTAGATTACCCTTGAAGTGTACGATTAAGATATGGGGGTAGTTTTGGAAATTCAAACTTATGTGTACGAAAAGTACTAAATGGTACCAAATTTTGTACAATTTAGATTTAGATAGACACGGAAACCTGAAATTTTGAATTAAGATTACTGATGGAGTGAAGGATTGAGGTAGTTTTGGAAATTCTTACTTATGGGTACGAAAAGTAGTAAAAGGTACTAAATTTGGTACAAATTGGATTTGGGTGAAAAGATAGAGCTGGAATCCTGAAATTTAGAATTTAATTACTTTTGGAGTGAAGGATTGAGGTAGTTTTGGGAATTCTTGCTTATGGGTACGGAAAGTACTAAATGGTACTAAATTTGGTACAATTTAAATTTAGTTGAACGGATAGAGTTGGAATCCTGAAATTTCGAATTAAGGTTACTGATGGAGTGTAGGATTGAGGTAGTTTTGGAAATTCATACTTATATGTACGGAAAGTACTAAATGTACTAAATTTGGTTCAATTTATATTTGGGCGAACGGATAGAGTTGGAATCCTGAAATTTCGAATTAAGGCTACTGTTGGAGTGTAGGATTGAGGAAGTTTTGGAAATTCGTACTTATGGGTACGAAAAGTACTAAATTTTTGAATTTGGGGGAACGAATAGAGCTGGGATCCTGAAATTTGGAATTAAGATTACTGTTGGACTGTAGGATGGACTTAGTCTTGGAAATTCGTACTTATGGGTACGGAAAGTACTAAATGGTACTAAATTTAGTACAATTGAAATTTAGGTGGACGGATAGAGCTGTAATCCTGAAATTTGGAATTAAGATTACTTATGGAGTGCAGGATTGAGGTAGTTTCGGAAATTCGTACTGATGGGTACGGAAAGTACTAAATGGTACTAAGTTTGGTACATTTTGGATTTGGGTGAACGGAGACAGCTGGAATCCTGAAATTTCGAGTTAAGGTTACTGTTGAAGTGTAGGATTGAGGAAGTTTTAGAAATTCGTACTAATGGGTACGATAAGTACTAAATTTGGAATCCTGAATCCAGAAATTTGGAATGAAGATTACTGTTGGACTTTAGGATTGACTTAGTCTTGGAAATTCGTACTGATGGGTACGGAAAGTACTAAATGGTACTAAGTTTGTTACTTTTTCGATTTGGGTGAACAGATAGAGCTGGAATCCTGAAATGTATAATTAAGATTACTTATGGAGTGTAGCATTGAGGTAGTTTTGGAAATTCGTACTTATGGGTACGGAAAGTACTAAATGGTACTAAATTTGGTACAATTTATATTTGGGTGAACGAACACAGCTGGAATCCTGAAATTTCGAGTTAAGGTTACTGTTGGAGTGTGGGATTGAGGAAGTTTTGGAAATTCGTACTTATGGGTACGAAAAGTAATAAATGGTACGAAATTTGATACAATTTAGATTTGGATGGACGGATAGAGGTGGAATCCTGAAATTCGCAATTACTGTTATAGATAGTTATTGAAATTCGTACTTTCATACGAAAAGTATTAATTATGAATAGAGGTGGAATTCGGAAATTTGGTATTGTAACCGCAGTTGGTGTGT
The DNA here is from genome assembly GCF_047663935.1 of Musca autumnalis. Lineage (NCBI taxonomy): Eukaryota > Metazoa > Arthropoda > Insecta > Diptera > Muscidae > Musca > Musca autumnalis. Next base: position 17,572 of record NW_027411887.1, read on the forward strand.
AGGGCTGAGATATGGATGTAGTTGCGGATATACGTACAATAAGTGTACGAAAATTACTAAATGGCACAGAATTTGGTCCAATTTTTTATTGTGTAAAGGGGTAGAGCTGAAATTGTGAAATTCCGTATTAGTATAGTAGTGGAGTCTATAATTCAAAAAATGTAATTGTAGTAGTAAAATATTGTGTATGTATTGAATTTTTAACTGTCACTGGCATTTATAAACGCTAGGTAACGGTCTACGGTAAAAAGACCCAATAGCTCACTTTAACAATATTTACCGGGTTTCTACAAAGAAAAGACATACTTACCTTCAAACCTAACATAAAATAGGACAAACTGTACTTTTATTAGAAATCATACTTGTCATCTATAACAAGTCGCACTAATCTTCCATAAGAAAGTAGACCTATTGATCCTCTATAGGAAAATCTACTAATTTTCTATTAGAAAACCTCTTCTTATAGAAGACCTGTACATCTTCTCATAAAATATTAGTATTATAAGAAGGTCTACAGTTCTTCTATAAGAAGGCGTATAGATCTTCCAAAAAAACCGACAGGTCTTCTATAAGATGATCTACAATACTTTCTATTGACTTATGAGAAAACGTACTAATAGTACAGATTTCCATAAGACGGCCTAAAGACATATAGAACTGTACAAGACTTACAGCCTTCATCCTATATGGAGACTTAAAGATCTTCTTCTATAAAAAGAAATTCGTACTAATGTATACGAAAAATACTAAATAGCGGTTGGGATATAGTTGTGGTTAATAGGAAGAAATTTTTGAAAGTTATACATACTATAAGTACTAAATTTGGTACCAGTTTGGTGTTGCATGATGGGATATAGGTGGAATTTCGAATTGTTGTATGAGGGATTGTGTTGGTGTTTAGATACGGATTTTGTGAAATGCATACAAATTCTAAAATTAGGCTGAGGGCTGGATGATTTATTGAGAAGTACCAAATGTACAAAATGGTATTAAATTTGACATTGGGTGTAGCAATGAAGCTGGAATTATATAATTAGGGTGTGAAAAGTACAAAATTGCAATAAATTTGGTATTGGGCTAAGGAATAGAAGTGAAATTCTGAAATTTGTCAGGTTCATTGTTAAAGGTGGTAGTACAATAAGTGTACTAGATGTATTAAATAATACTAAATATTGAAGCACTGGTACTGGGTAAATCGAAAAATTAAAATTGTTATGAAGATACCTGTTGAGATTGGATCAGAATGTTTATTTAAATCTGCCATTAAGTGTATGAAAGGTTTCTATATGTAATACCATTGACATTGGGTGAACAAGTAGAGCTAAAACTGTAATATTGGAGCTAAGGTCCTGGATTTTAAAAATTTTACTGAATAATGTACTATTGTTTCTAGGTTAACACGAATTCGGTTTCTAAATAATGTACTGAAATCAAAAAGTCATACGTACCTTTTCAACAAAATTGTTCATTTGAAAAGGTAGATCTATGCGGCTACTGTTTTACAAGAAGGTTTTTACATCCTGAGAAAAAAATGCCTAAAATAAAATGTCTCAAAAAGTAACTGTTATATAGGGTAACATCTTCTGAATAATGGTTTTCTACATTTTGATACCACAAATTCGAAAATTCGGTTGGAAAATGTGGATAAAATTTTCAAAATACCCATACTGTTCTAATAAAACATGGACTGGAATTTAAAATGTAGGCGCTGTTGAAGTGTAGAGGTCTTTTTTTGAAATTCGAACAAAACGTATACGAGCAGTACTTGAAAGAAATTAAATATCAATTCAAATAGGTATTAGTACATCAATATTTTCAGTGTTCTCCATATTAAATATTGTTTATTTCTATATTATTCCTTCTCCGCTTACGAAGTAGCGGGCATTTTGCTAGTCATCATATAAATTGCATGGATTGTGTGTCAAAGTTTGTTTAACAAACGACGTAAGAAACGAGACTGTAGATATTATAGGTCACGATATATTTGCTGTCATATGGACATGTGATTGATTTGACAAAGCTGACCCTTGTATTTCGTGAGACTTGGATGCTTCTGCATCTATTTTCGAAACGGAACTCGATATCTATATATATAAATGAGCTTGGTGATAAGTGATTGACTGACTGACTGACTGACTGACTCATCATCAACGCCCAGCCAAAACGGCTAAAGCTAGGAGCTTGAAATTTTACCAGTGGGTCACTGTTGATGCAAATGTGCGAGATAAGGCCGGGTTTTAGAAAATTCGTCCTGGAACCACAAAAAATAACAACAACAAAAATCCTTATTTTTCATTATTATTACGTACTTATGCACTTAGTTGGCCCTCTGCAAGACATGTGTCAAATTAACAATGCTATAACTTCATGATACCGTAACCGATGACACATAATTTCAAAATTTGGAGTTTACTTCTAGGCGCACTTATTTTATCGTAAACCACTAAATAATAGAAAGATAAGACATTTGTTATCTTCCATTGCAACAGATGTCGTGAATAACTAAATGTTTGCAAATCAATGAAAGTGCAATAAAATTGTGCATATTACCACTATTTATTTGCAATTAAGAATTTTATCGTATATGGAGATGTACAGTCATAACTATTCAATTTCAAAATCTGTAATTTGAAGAAATCGCTAAATAATTAATGAAATCAATAATAGGCCCCATGAATATAGGAATTTGGTATGGAAATCAAGATTGGGAAGTGGTGCTTCTAAAAGGAAATGGTTTGGAAAATTACCAATCATTTATACGAAAAGTACTAAATGGTACTAAATTTAGTACAATTTAGATTTGGGTGAACGTAAAGAGCTGGAAACCTGAAATTCGGAATTAAGGTTACTGTTGTAGTGTAGGATTGAGATATGAGGGTAGTTTTGGAAATTCGTGCTTATGTGTACGAAAAGTACTAAATAGTACTAAATTTGGTACAATAGGGATTTGGGTGAACGGGTGATATTTGGAATTGAGATTACTGTTGGAGTGTAGGATTGAAGAACTTTTGGAAATTCGTACTTATGTGTATGAAAAGTACTAAATGGTACTAAATTTGATAAAATGGGGATTTGGGTGAACGGATAAAAGCTGGAATCTCGAAATTTGGAATTGAGATTACTGGTGGGGTGTAGGATTGGGGTAGTTTTGAAAATTCGTACTTATGCGTACGAAAAGCACTAAATGGTACTAAATTTAGTACCATTTGGATTTGAATGAACGGAAAGAGCTGGAAACCTGAAATTTGGAATTAATATTACTGTTGAAGTGTAGGATTGAGATATGAGGGTGGTTTTGGAAATTAGTACTTATGTGTACGGAAAGTACTAAATGGAACTAAATTTTGTATAATGGGTATTTGGGTGAACGGATAGCTCTGGAATCTCGAAATTTGGAACTGAGATTACTGGTGGAGTTTAGTATTGTGGAAGTTTTGGAAATTCGTACATAGGGTACGAAAAATACTAAATAGCACTAAATTTGGTACAGTTTCGATTTGGGTGAACGGATAGAGTTTGATTCCTCAAATTTGGACTGAGGATCACTGATGAAGAGTAAGAAAGATGCACCAAAGGGTTTTTGGAAACTTGAGTGTACGCAAAGTACTAAATGGTACTAAATTTAGTACAATTTGGATTTGGGTGAACGGATAGAGCTGGATTCCTGAAATTTGGAATTGATATTACTGTTGGAGTGTAGGACTGGGGAAGTTTTGGAAATTCTTACTTATGTGAATGAAAAGTACTAAATGGTACTAAATTTGGGACAATGGGGATTTGGTCGAACGGATATAGTTGGAATCTCGAAATTTGGAATTGAGATTACTGGTGGGGTGTAGAATTGAGGTAGTTTTGAAAATTCGTACTTATGGGTACGCAAAGTATTAAATGGTACTAAATTTAGTACAATCTGGATTTGGGTGAACGTATGTATGTAGCTGGAAACCTGAAATTTGGAATTAAGATTACTGTGAAGTGTAGGACTGAGATATGGGGGTGGTTTTGGAAATTCGTACTTATGTGTTCGAAAAGTACTAAATTTGGTACAATAGGGATTCGAGTGAACGGACAGAGCTGGAATCCTGAAATTTGAAATTGAGATTATTGTTGGAGCATAGGATTGGGGAAATTTTGGAAAATCGTATTTATGTGTACGAAAAGTACTAAATGGTACTAAATTTATTACAATTTGGATTTGGGTGAACGGATAGAACTGAAATCCTGAATTTTAAGTATTTTAATTTTATTTATTTTAATTTAAAGTATGAATTTTAGTAAACGGAAAGAGTTAGAATTTGCAACCCGCTCGCGGTAGGCTATAGAGGTACTTATGTGTTCGAAAAGTACTAAATTTGGTACAATAGGGATTCGAGTGAACGGACAGAGCTGGAATCCTGAAATTTGAAATTGAGATTATTGTTGGAGCATAGGATTGGGCAAATTTTGGAAAATCGTATTTATGTGTACGAAAAGTACTAAATGGTACTAAATTTATTACAATTTGGATTTGGGTGAACGGATAGAACTGAAATCCTGAATTTTAAGTATTTTAATTTTATTTATTTTAATTTAAAGTATGAATTTTAGTAAACGGAAAGAGTTAGAATTTGCAACCCGCTCGCGGTAGGCTATAGAGGTAGAATTTGGATTTGGGTGACGGATAGTGTTTGAGTCCTGAAATTTGAAATTAGGATTACTATTGGAGTGTAGGACTGAGGTAGTAAGGGTACGAAAATTACTAAGTGGTACTACCTGTGGTACAATTTGGATTTGGGGGAACGGATAGAGCTGGAATCCTGGAATTTGGTCCGACTGTTGTTGGATTATAGGATTGAGATGAAGTAGTTTTTGAAATTCGTACTTATAGGTACGAAATGTACCAAATTGTACAACTTGGATTTAAGCGCACGGATAGTGCTGGAATCCTGTTATTTGGAATTATGGTTACTGTTGAAGTGAAGGATTAAGGTTGTTTTGGAAAATCGAATTGTACAGAATTTGGTACAATTTGATTTTGTATAAAGGGGTTTTTGGAAATTCGTCGTAGAAAGGTACGAAAAGTGCTAAAGTGTACTAAGTATGGAATCCATTGTATTAGGCAAACGCGAAGAGCTAGAAATCTGAAATTTTGAACGAGTGGTCATTGATGGAGAGTTAGGAAGATGTACCAAAGGGTATTTAGAAACTCGACCTATAAGTGTACGAAAAGTACTAAAAGTTTCTAAATTTGGTACCAATTGCATATTTTAATGGATAAAGCTAGAATCTTCAAATTTGGTATGGGAATCAAGGTTGGGAAATGGCGTTGAAATAAGGATATGGTTTTGGAAGTTCGTATTTATGAATACGAGCAGTAATAAATTTGGATTTGGGTGAACGGATAGAGCTGGAATCCTAAAGTTTTGAATTAAGATTACTGTAGGGGTATAGGATTGAGATAGTTTTGGAAATTCGTACCTTTGGGTACGAAAAGTACTAAATGGTACTAAATTTGGTATAATTTGGATTTGGATGAACGGATAGAGCTGGAATTCTGAAATTTGGAACTAAGATTACTGGCGGACAGTAGAATTGAGTTTTGGAAATTCTTACTTATGGGTACAGAAAGCACTAAATTTGGTACAATTTGAATTTTAGTAAACGGATAGTGTTGGAATTAGGAATTAAGATTACTGTAGGAGTGTAGTATTGAGGAAATTTTGAAAAGTCGTACGTATGGGCACGAGAAGTACTAAATGATACTAAATATGGTACAATATGGATTTGGGTGAACGGGTAGAGCTCGAATCCTGAAATTTTTGTTTGGGAAAGAAATGGTACTAAATTTTATACAATTTGGATTCGGGTGAATTAATAGAGCTGGAATCCTGAAATTTGGAATTACAGTCGAAGAGTAGGATTCAGGTTGTTTTGAAAAAGCAAACTTAAGGTTACGAAAAGTACTAAATGGTACTAAATTTAGTACAATTTGTATGTAGGTGAACGGATAGCGGTGGAATCCTGCAATTTGAAAGTATGATTATTGTAGCCCTGTTGCGTTGAGGAAGTTTTGAAAATTGGTACGAAAATTCTAAATTGTTCTAAATTTAGTACAATTTTAATTTGGTTTAACGGATAGAGTTTGAATCCTGAAATTTGGAAGTAAGATTACTACTAAAGTGAAGGATTGAGGTAGTTTTGGAAAATCTTACTAATGGGTACGAAGAGTTCGACTTGATACTAAGTTTGGTACAATTTGGAATTGGACGAACGGATACAGCTGGAATCTTGAGATTTGGAATTACTGTAATTATTATGGCTGAGATATGTCGTCGAAATACGTACCATAAGTGTACGAAAATTACTTAATGGAACTCAATTTGTTTTTGGGTGTAGGGACAGTGCTGGAATTTTTATTTTTTGGAGTTAGGGTGTGTATTGGTGTCCAACGTTGATCTCGCTGTTAATGTGTAAGGGTGATATACGGCTGACCTTTTTGAAAATCGAACTCAAGGGGTACGTACAGTACTAAGATAAAAATAAATATTGATTAAAATTGGTATTAGTGCGACCAAATTTTCAGTGTTTGTCATTTCCATATTATATATTGTTTATTTGTTTTTATATCCTTTCCGCATACGAAGAAGCGGGCATTTTGCTAGTCATCATATAAATTGCATGGATTGTGTGTCAAAGTTTGTTTAACAAACGACGTAAGATACGAGACTGTAGATATTATAGGTCACAATATATTTGCTGTCATATGGACATGTGATTGATTTGACAAAGCTGGCCCTTGTATTTCGTGAGACTTGGATGCTTCTGCATCTATTTTCGAAACGGAACTCGATATCATCATATAAATTGCATGGATTGTGTGTCAAAGTTTAACAAACGACGTAAGAAACGAGACTGTAGATATTATAGGTCTCGATATATTTGCTGTCATATGGACATGTGATTGATTTGACAAAGCTGGCCCTTGTATTTCGTGAGACTTGGTGTCATATGGACATGTGATTGATTTGACAAAGCTGGCCCTTGTATTTCGTGAGACTTGGATGCTTCTGCATCTATTTTCGAAGCGGAACTCGATATCATCATATAAATTGCATGGATTGTGTGTCAAAGTTTGCTTAACAAACGACGTAAGAAACGAGACTGTAGATGTTATAGGTCACGATATATTTGCTGTCATATGGACATGTGATTGATTTGACAAAGCTGGCCCTTGTATTTCGTGAGACTTGGATGCTTCTGCATCTATTTTCGAAACGGAACTCGATATCATCATATAAATTGCATGGATTGTGTGTCAAAGTTTGCTTAACAAACGACGTAAGAAACGAGACTGTACATATTATAGGTCACGATATAATTGCTGTCATATGGACATGTGATTGATTTGACAAAGCTGGCCCTTGTATTTCGTGAGACTTGGATGCTTCTGCATCTATTTTCGAAACGGAACTCGATATCATCATATAAATTGCATGGATTGTGTGTCAAAGTTTGTTTAGCAAACGACGTAAGAAACGAGACTGTAGATATTATAGGTCACGATATATTTGCTGTCATATGGACATTAGGGATATAACTTTTTGCACTTTTTTGCAAATATCAAAAATACCACCACATAGCCGTGTAGAGTATGAAAAACTATTAAGAAATACGGTGTCAATTTTTCTCTACCGCGAAAAAAGTTTCCGCACCAAATGCATTGAAGTTCTGTAATGCATTTTTTAATTTTATCTGTCATAACAACATATTTGCTTTTCATTAAAATTTTTATTTTTTTGTAATCTAATTTAAAATCGTTATCAAAGCGTTCTGGACCAATTTGTTCTAAAATCGCGCCATTTCGGACCATATTAGGATTTTTTGACACTATTGCAATTTTTGGTTTTTCTTTATAAACTCGTGAATTTTATGTTTATATTTTTTTAACGTATCGGACAAGAGAATTTGGAGTCATTTGCAACTAATTCGCGAAAGTTACAAGCTGTTTTTGTTGACTTTGCCTGTGAGAATTGTATTTTTTCTATAAATATTTATTCAAACAAAGCAAATTTAAAATTATAAGTAGAAAAAATATCAAAAGGGTTTTAGTAATTACAGTCGGCGCGGAAACTTTTTTCACCGAATCGATCTTAGAAACGCGTTTTCATTATTAGGGAAAAATTCCCCACGTGGTACTGGTGTTGTATTTTTGTAAAAAACATATACGATTCTCACAGGCAAAGTAAACAAAAACAGCCTGTAACTTTCGCGATTTCGTTGCAAATGACCACGTATTCTTTTGTCCGGTAGGTACAAAAAATATAAACATAAAATTCACGAGTTTATAAAGAAAAAGCAAAAATTGCAATAGTACCAAAAGTTTCTAATATGCTCCGAAATGGCGCGATTTGAGAACAAATTGGTCCAGAATGGTTTGATAATGATTTTAAATTAGATTACAAAAAAATAAAAATTTTAATGAAAATCAAATATGTTGTCATAACAGCTAAAATTAAAAAATGCATTACTGAACTTCAATGCATTTGGTGCGGAAACTTTTTTCGCGATAGGGAAAAATTGACGCCGTATTTCATAATAGTTTTCCATGCTCTACACGGCTATGTGGTGGTATTTTTTTGGTTATAGCCCTAATGGACATGTGATTGATTTGACAAAGCTGGCCCTTGTATTTCGTGAGACTTGGATGCTTCTGCATCTATTTTCGAAACGGAACGCGATATCATCATATAAATTGCATGGATGTCATATGGACATGTGATTGATTTGACAAAGCTGGCCCTTGTATTTCGTGAGACTTGGATGCTTCTGCATCTATTTTCGAAACGGAACTCGATATCATCATATAAATTGCATGGATTGTGTGTCAAAGTTTAACAAACGACGTAAGAAACGAGACTGTAGATATTATAGGTCTCGATATATTTGCTGTCATATGGACATGTGATTGATTTGACAAAGCTGGCCCTTGTATTTCGTGAGACTTGGTGTCATATGGACATGTGATTGATTTGACAAAGCTGGCCCTTGTATTTCGTGAGACTTGGATGCTTCTGCATCTATTTTCGAAACGGAACTCGATATCATCATATAAATTGCATGGATTGTGTGTCAAAGTTTGCTTAACAAACGACGTAAGGAAGGAGACTGTAGATGTTATCGGTCACGATATATTTGCTGTCATATGGACATGTGATTGATTTGACAAAGCTGGCCCTTGTATTTCGTGAGACTTGGATGCTTCTGCATCTATTTTCGAAACGGAACTCGATATCATCATATAAATTGCATGGATTGTGTGTCAAAGTTTGCTTAACAAACGACGTAAGAAACGAGACTGTACATATTATAGGTCACGATATATTTGCTGTCATATGGACATGTGATTGATTTGACAAAGCTGGCCCTTGTATTTCGTGAGACTTGGATGCTTCTGCATCTATTTTCGAAACGGAACTCGATATCATCATATAAATTGCATGGATTGTGTGTCAAAGTTTGTTTAACAAACGACGTAAGAAACGAGACTGTAGATATTATAGGTCACGATATATTTGCTGTCATATGGACATGTGATTGATTTGACAAAGCTGGCCCTTGTATTTCGTGAGACTTGGATTCTTCTGCATCTATTTTCGAAACGGAACTCGATATCATCATATAAATTGCATGGATTGTGTGTCAAAGTTTGCTTAACAAATGCCGTAAGAAACGAGACTGTAGATATTATAGGTCACGATATATTTGCTGTCATATGGACATGTGATTGATTTAACAAAGCTGGCCCTTGTATTTCGTGAGACTTGGATGCTTCTGCATCTATTTTCGAAACGGAACTCGATATCATCATATAAATTGCATGGATTGTGTGTCAAAGTTTGTTTAACAAACGACGTAAGAAACGAGACTGTAGATATTATAGGTCACGATATATTTGCTGTCATATGGACATGTGATTGATTTGACAAAGCTGGCCCTTGTATTTCGTGAGACTTGGATGCTTCTGCATCTATTTTCGAAACGGAACTCGATATCATCATATAAATTGCATGGATTGTGTGTCAAAGTTTGTTTAACAAACGACGAAAGAAACGAGACTGTAGATTTTATAGGTCACGATATATTTGCTGTCATATGGACATGTGATTGATTTGACAAAGCTGGCCCTTGTATTTCGTGAGACTTGGATGCTTCTGCATCTATTTCACTCGATATCATCATCATATCATCATGAGCTCGATATCATCATATAAATTGCATGGATTGTGTGTCAAAGTTTGTTTAACAAACGACGTAAGAAACGAGACTGTAGATATTATAGGTCACGATATATTTGCTGTCATATGGACATGTGATTGATTTGACAAAGCTGGCCCTTGTATTTCGTGAGACTTGGATGCTTCTGCATCTATTTTCGAAACGGAACTCGATATCATCATATAAATTGCATGGATTGTGTGTCAAAGTTTGTTTAACAAACGACGTAAGAAACGAGACTGTAGATATTATAGGTCACGATATATTTGGTGTCATATGGACATGTGATTGATTTGACAAAGCTGGCCCTTGTATTTCGTGAGACTTGGATGCTTCTGCATCTATTTTCGAAACGGAACTCGATATCATCATATAAATTGCATGGATTGTGTGTCAAAGTTTGTTTAACAAACGACGTAAGAAACGAGACTGTAGATTTTATACGTCACGATATATTTGCTGCCATATGGACATGTGATTGATTTGACAAAGCTGGCCCTTGTATTTCGTGAGACTTGGATGCTTCTGCATCTATTTTCGAAACGGAACTCGATATCATCATATAAATTGCATGGATTGTGTGTCAAAGTTTGTTTAACAAACGACGTAAGAAACGAGACTGTAGATTTTATAGGTCACGATATATTTGCTGTCATATGGACATGTGATTGATTTGACAAAGCTGGCCCTTGTATTTCGTGAGACTTGGATGCTTCTGCATCTATTTTCGAAACGGAACTCGATATCATCATATAAATTGCATGGATTGTGTGTCAAAGTTTGCTTAACAAACAACGTAAGAAACGAGACTGTACATATTATAGGTCACGATATATTTGCTGTCATATGGACATGTGATTGATTTGACAAAGCTGGCCCTTGTATTTCGTGAGACTTGGATGCTTCTGCATCTATTTTCGAAACGGAACTCGATATCATCATATAAATTGCATGGATTGTGTGTCAAAGTTTGTTTAGCAAACGACGTAAGAAACGAGACTGTAGATAATATAGGTCACGATATATTTGCTGTCATATAGACATGTGATTGATTTGACAAAGCTGGCCCTTGTATTTCGTGAGACTTGGATGCTTCTGCATCTATTTTCGAAACGGAACTCGATATCATCATATAAATTGCATGGATTGTGTGTCAAAGTTTGTTTAACAAACGACGTAAGAAACGAGACTGTAGATATTATAGGTCACGATATATTTGCTGTCATATGGACATGTGATTGATTTGACAAAGCTGGCCCTTGTATTTCGTGAGACTTGGATGCTTCTGCATCTATTTTCGAAACGGAACTCGATATCATCATATAAATTGCATGGATTGTGTGTCAAAGTTTGTTTAACAAACGACGTAAGAAACGAGACTGTCGATTTTATAGGTCACGATATATTTGCTGTCATATGGACATGTGATTGATTTGACAAAGCTGGCCCTTGTATTTCGTGAGACTTGGATGCTTCTGCATCTATTTTCGAAACGGAACTCGATATCATCATATAAATTGCATGGATTGTGTGTCAAAGTTTGTTTAACAAACGACGAAAGAAACGAGACTGTAGATTTTATAGGTCACGATATATTTGCTGTCATATGGACATGTGATTGATTTGACAAAGCTGGCCCTTGTATTTCGTGAGACTTGGATGCTTCTGCATCTATTTCACTCGATATCATCATCATATCATCATGAACTCGATATCATCATATAAATTGCATGGATTGTGTGTCAAAGTTTGTTTAACAAACGACGTAAGAAACGAGACTGTAGATATTATAGGTCACGATATATTTGCTGTCATATGGACATGTGATTGATTTGACAAAGCTGGCCCTTGTATTTCGTGAGACTTGGATGCTTCTGCATCTATTTTCGAAACGGAACTCGATATCATCATATAAATTGCATGGATTGTGTGTCAAAGTTTGTTTAACAAACGACGTAAGAAACGAGACTGTAGATATTATAGGTCACGATATATTTGGTGTCATATGGACATGTGATTGATTTGACAAAGCTGGCCCTTGTATTTCGTGAGACTTGGATGCTTCTGCATCTATTTTCGAAACGGAACTCGATATCATCATATAAATTGCATGGATTGTGTGTCAAAGTTTGTTTAACAAACGACGTAAGAAACGAGACTGTAGATTTTATAGGTCACGATATATTTGCTGTCATATGGACATGTGATTGATTTGACAAAGCTGGCCCTTGTATTTCGTGAGACTTGGATGCTTCTGCATCTATTTTCGAAACGGAACTCGATATCATCATATAAATTGCACGGATTGTGTGTCAAAGTTTGCTTAACAAACAACGTAAGAAACGAGACTGTACATATTATAGGTCACGATATATTTGCTGTCATATGGACATGTGATTGATTTGACAAAGCTGGCCCTTGTATTTCGTGAGACTTGGATGCTTCTGCATCTATTTTCGAAACGGAACTCGATATCATCATATAAATTGCATGGATTGTGTGTCAAAGTTTGTTTAGCAAACGACGTAAGAAACGAGACTGTAGATAATATAGGTCACGATATATTTGCTGTCATATAGACATGTGATTGATTTGACAAAGCTGGCCCTTGTATTTCGTGAGACTTGGATGCTTCTGCATCTATTTTCGAAACGGAACTCGATATCATCATATAAATTGCATGGATTGTGTGTCAAAGTTTGTTTCACAAACGACGTAAGAAACGAGACTGTAGATATTATAGGTCACGATATATTTGCTGTCATATGGACATGTGATTGATTTGACAAAGCTGGCCCTTGTATTTCGTGAGACTTGGATGCTTCTGCATCTATTTTCGAAACGGAACTCGATATCATCATATAAATTGCATGGATTGTGTGTCAAAGTTTGTTTAACAAACGACGTAAGAAACGAGACTGTAGATATTATAGGTCACGATATATTTGGTGTCATATGGACATGTGATTGATTTGACAAAGCTGGCCCTTGTATTTCGTGAGACTTGGATGCTTCTGCATCTATTTTCGAAACGGAACTCGATATCATCATATGAATTGCATGGATTGTGTGTCAAAGTTTGTTTAACAAACGACGTAAGAAACGAGACTGTAGATTTTATACGTCACGATATATTTGCTGCCATATGGACATGTGATTGATTTGACAAAGCTGGCCCTTGTATTTCGTGAGACTTGGATGCTTCTGCATCTATTTTCGAAACGGAACTCGATATCATCATATAAATTGCATGGATTGTGTGTCAAAGTTTGTTTAACAAACGACGTAAGAAACGAGACTGTAGATTTTATAGGTCACGATATATTTGCTGTCATATGGACATGTGATTGATTTGACAAAGCTGGCCCTTGTATTTCGTGAGACTTGGATGCTTCTGCATCTATTTTCGAAACGGAACTCGATATCATCATATAAATTGCATGGATTGTGTGTCAAAGTTTGCTTAACAAACAACGTAAGAAACGAGACTGTACATATTATAGGTCACGATATATTTGCTGTCATATGGACATGTGATTGATTTGACAAAGCTGGCCCTTGTATTTCGTGAGACTTGGATGCTTCTGCATCTATTTTCGAAACGGAACTCGATATCATCATATAAATTGCATGGATTGTGTGTCAAAGTTTGTTTAGCAAACGACGTAAGAAACGAGACTGTAGATAATATAGGTCACGATATATTTGCTGTCATATAGACATGTGATTGATTTGACAAAGCTGGCCCTTGTATTTCGTGAGACTTGGATGCTTCTGCATCTATTTTCGAAACGGAACTCGATATCATCATATAAATTGCATGGATTGTGTGTCAAAGTTTGTTTAACAAACGACGTAAGAAACGAGACTGTAGATATTATAGGTCACGATATATTTGCTGTCATATGGACATGTGATTGATTTGACAAAGCTGGCCCTTGTATTTCGTGAGACTTGGATGCTTCTGCATCTATTTTCGAAACGGAACTCGATATCATCATATAAATTGCATGGATTGTGTGTCAAAGTTTGTTTAACAAACGACGTAAGAAACGAGACTGTCGATTTTATAGGTCACGATATATTTGCTGTCATATGGACATGTGATTGATTTGACAAAGCTGGCCCTTGTATTTCGTGAGACTTGGATGCTTCTGCATCTATTTTCGAAACGGAACTCGATATCATCATATAAATTGCATGGATTGTGTGTCAAAGTTTGTTTAACAAACGACGAAAGAAACGAGACTGTAGATTTTATAGGTCACGATATATTTGCTGTCATATGGACATGTGATTGATTTGACAAAGCTGGCCCTTGTATTTCGTGAGACTTGGATGCTTCTGCATCTATTTCACTCGATATCATCATCATATCATCATGAACTCGATATCATCATATAAATTGCATGGATTGTGTGTCAAAGTTTGTTTAACAAACGACGTAAGAAACGAGACTGTAGATATTATAGGTCACGATATATTTGCTGTCATATGGACATGTGATTGATTTGACAAAGCTGGCCCTTGTATTTCGTGAGACTTGGATGCTTCTGCATCTATTTTCGAAACGGAACTCGATATCATCATATAAATTGCATGGATTGTGTGTCAAAGTTTGTTTAACAAACGACGTAAGAAACGAGACTGTAGATATTATAGGTCACGATATATTTGGTGTCATATGGACATGTGATTGATTTGACAAAGCTGGCCCTTGTATTTCGTGAGACTTGGATGCTTCTGCATCTATTTTCGAAACGGAACTCGATATCATCATATAAATTGCATGGATTGTGTGTCAAAGTTTGTTTAACAAACGACGTAAGAAACGAGACTGTAGATTTTATACGTCACGATATGTTTGCTGCCATATGGACATGTGATTGATTTGACAAAGCTGGCCCTTGTATTTCGTGAGACTTGGATGCTTCTGCATCTATTTTCGAAACGGAACTCGATATCATCATATAAATTGCATGGATTGTGTGTCAAAGTTTGTTTAACAAACGACGTAAGAAACGAGACTGTAGATTTTATAGGTCACGATATATTTGCTGTCATATGGACATGTGATTGATTTGACAAAGCTGGCCCTTGTATTTCGTGAGACTTGGATGCTTCTGCATCTATTTTCGAAACGGAACTCGATATCATCATATAAATTGCATGGATTGTGTGTCAAAGTTTGCTTAACAAACAACGTAAGAAACGAGACTGTACATATTATAGGTCACGATATATTTGCTGTCATATGGACATGTGATTGATTTGACAAAGCTGGCCCTTGTATTTCGTGAGACTTGGATGCTTCTGCATCTATTTTCGAAACGGAACTCGATATCATCATATAAATTGCATGGATTGTGTGTCAAAGTTTGTTTAGCAAACGACGTAAGAAACGAGACTGTAGATAATATAGGTCACGATATATTTGCTGTCATATAGACATGTGATTGATTTGACAAAGCTGGCCCTTGTATTTCGTGAGACTTGGATGCTTCTGCATCTATTTTCGAAACGGAACTCGATATCATCATATAAATTGCATGGATTGTGTGTCAAAGTTTGTTTAACAAACGACGTAAGAAACGAGACTGTAGATATTATAGGTCACGATATATTTGCTGTCATATGGACATGTGATTGATTTGACAAAGCTGGCCCTTGTATTTCGTGAGACTTGGATGCTTCTGCATCTATTTTCGAAACGGAACTCGATATCATCATATAAATTGCATGGATTGTGTGTCAAAGTTTGTTTAACAAACGACGTAAGAAACGAGACTGTCGATTTTATAGGTCACGATATATTTGCTGTCATATGGACATGTGATTGATTTGACAAAGCTGGCCCTTGTATTTCGTGAGACTTGGATGCTTCTGCATCTATTTTCGAAACGGAACTCGATATCATCATATAAATTGCATGGATTGTGTGTCAAAGTTTGTTGAACAAACGACGTAAGAAACGAGACTGTACATATTATAGGTCACGATATATTTGCTGTCATATGGACATGTGATTGATTTGACAAAGCTGGCCCTTGTATTTCGTGAGACTTGGATGCTTCTGCATCTATTTTCGAAACGGAACTCGATATCATCATATAAATTGCATGGATTGTGTGTCAAAGTTTGTTTAGCAAACGACGTAAGAAACGAGACTGTAGATATTATAGGTCACGATATATTTGCTGTCATATGGACATGTGATTGATTTGACAAAGCTGGCCCTTGTATTTCGTGAGACTTGGATGCTTCTACATCTATTTTCGAAACGGAACTCGATATCATCATATAAATTGCATGGATTGTGTGTCAAAGTTTGTTTAACAAACGACGTAAGAAACGAGACTGTAGATATTATAGGTCACGATATATTTGCTGTCATATGGACATGTGATTGATTTGACAAAGCTGGCCCTTGTATTTCGTGAGACTTGGATGCTTCTGCACCTATTTTCGAAACGGAACTCGATATCATCATATAAATTGCATGGATTGTGTGTCAAAGTTTGTTTAACAAACGACGTAAGAAACGAGACTGTAGATTTTATAGGTCACGATATATTTGCTGTCATATGGACATGTGATTGATTTGACAAAGCTGGCCCTTGTATTTCGTGAGACTTGGATGCTTCTGCATCTATTTTCGAAACGGAACTCGATTTCATCATATAAATTGCATGGATTGTGTGTCAAAGTTTGCTTAACAAACGACGTAAGAAACGAGACTGTAGATGTTATAGGTCACGATATATTTGCTGTCATATGGACATGTGATTGATTTGACAAAGCTGGCCCTTGTATTTCGTGAGACTTGGATGCTTCTGCATCTATTTTCGAAACGGAACTCGATATCATCATATAAATTGCATGGATTGTGTGTCAAAGTTTGCTTAACAAACGACGTAAGAAACGAGACTGTACATATTATAGGTCACGATATATTTGCTGTCATATGGACATGTGATTGATTTGACAAAGCTGGCCCTTGTATTTCGTGAGACTTGGATGCTTCTGCATCTATTTTCGAAACGGAACTCGATATCATCATATAAATTGCATGGATTGTGTGTCAAAGTTTGTTTAACAAACGACGTAAGAAACGAGACTGTAGATATTATAGGTCACGATATATTTGCTGTCATATGGACATGTGATTGATTTGACAAAGCTGGCCCTTGTATTTCGTGAGACTTGGATTCTTCTGCATCTATTTTCGAAACGGAACTCGATATCATCATATAAATTGCATGGATTGTGTGTCAAAGTTTGCTTAACAAATGCCGTAAGAAACGAGACTGTAGATATTATAGGTCACGATATATTTGCTGTCATATGGACATGTGATTGATTTGACAAAGCTGGCCCTTGTATTTCGTGAGACTTGGATGCTTCTGCATCTATTTTCGAAACGGAACTCGATATCATCATATAAATTGCATGGATTGTGTGTCAAAGTTTGTTTAGCAAACGACGTAAGAAACGAGACTGTAGATTTTATAGGTCACGATATATTTGCTGTCATATGGACATGTGATTGTATTTCGTGAGACTTGGATGCTTCTGCATCTATTTTCGAAACGAAACTCGATATCATCATATAAATTGCATGGATTGTGTGTCAAAGTTTGTTTAACAAACGACGTAAGAAACGAGACTGTAGATATTATAGGTCACGATATATTTGCTGTCATATGGACATGTGATTGATTTGACAAAGCTGGCCCTTGTATTTCGTCAGACTTGGATGCTTCTGCATCTATTTTCGAAACGGAACTCGATATCATCATATAAATTGCATGGATTGTGTGTCAAAGTTTGTTTAACAAACGACGTAAGAAACGAGACTGTAGATTTTATAGGTCTCGATATATTTGCTGTCATATGGACATGTGATTGATTTGACAAAGCTGGCCCTTGTATTTCGTGAGACTTGGATGCTTCTGCATCTATTTTCGAAACGGAACTCGATATCATCATATAAATTGCATGGATTGTGTGTCAAAGTTTGTTTAACAAACGACGTAAGAAACGAGACTGTAGATTTTATAGGTCACGATATATTTGCTGTCATATGGACATGTGATTGATTTGACAAAGCTGGCCCTTGTATTTCGTGAGACTTGGATGCTTCTGCATCTATTTTCGAAACGGAACTCGATATCATCATATAAATTGCATGGATTGTGTGTCAAAGTTTGTTTAACAAATGCCGAAAGAAACGAGACTGTAGATTTTATAGGTCTCGATATATTTGCTGTCATATGGACATGTGATTGATTTGACAAAGCTGGCCCTTGTATTTCGTGAGACTTGGATGCTTCTGCATCTATTTTCGAAACGGAACTCGATATCATCATATAAATTGCATGGATTGTGTGTCAAAGTTTGTTTAACAAACGACGTAAGAAACGAGACTGTAGATATTATAGGTCACGATATATTTGCTGTCATATGGACATGTGATTGATTTGACAAAGCTGGCCCTTGTATTTCGTGAGACTTGGATGCTTCTGCATCTATTTTCGAAACGGAACTCGATATCATCATATAAATTGCATGGATTGTGTGCCAAAGTTTGTTTAGCAAACGACGTAAGAAACGAGACTGTAGATATTATAGGTCACGATATATTTTCTGTCATATGGACATGTGATTGATTTGA
The DNA here is from genome assembly GCF_047663935.1 of Musca autumnalis. Taxonomy (NCBI): domain Eukaryota; kingdom Metazoa; phylum Arthropoda; class Insecta; order Diptera; family Muscidae; genus Musca; species Musca autumnalis. Next base: position 36,500 of record NW_027411887.1, read on the forward strand.
CAAAGCTGGCCCTTGTATTTCGTGAGACTTGGATGCTACTGCATCTATTTTCGAAACGGAACTCGATATCATCATATAAATTGCATGGATTGTGTGTCAAAGTTTGTTTAGCAAACGACGTAAGAAACGAGACTGTAGACATTATAGCTCACGATATATTTGCTGTCATATGGACATGTGATTGATTTGACAAAGCTGGCCCTTGTATTTCGTGAGACTTGGATGCTTCTGCATCTATTTTCGAAACGGAACTCGATATCATCATATAAATTGCATGGATTGTGTGTCAAAGTTTGTTTAACAAACGACGTAAGAAACGAGACTGTAGATATTATAGGTCACGATATATTTGCTGTCATATGGACATGTGATTGATTTGACAAAGCTGGCCCTTGTATTTCGTGAGACTTGGATGCTTCTGCATCTATTTTCGAAACGGAACTCGATATCATCATATAAATTGCATGGATTGTGTGTCAAAGTTTGTTTAACAAACGACGTAAGAAACGAGACTGTAGATATTATACGTCACGATATATTTGGTGTCATATGGACATGTGATTGATTTGACAAAGCTGGCCCTTGTATTTCGTGAGACTTGGATGCTTCTGCATCTATTTTCGAAACGGACCTCGATATCATCATATAAATTGCATGGATTGTGTGTCAAAGTTTGTTTAACAAACGACGTAAGAAACGAGACTGTAGGATTTATAGGTCACGATATATTTGCTGTCATATGGACATGTGATTGATTTGACAAAGCTGGCCCTTGTATTTCGTGAGACTTGGATGCTTCTGCATCTATTTTCGAAACGGAACTCGATATCATCATATAAATTGCATGGATTTTGTGTCAAAGTTTGTTTAGCAAACGACGTAAGAAACGAGACTGTAGATTTTATAGGTCACGATATATTTGCTGTCATATGGACATGTGATTGATTTGACAAAGCTGGCCCTTGTATTTCGTGAGACTTGGATGCTTCTGCATCTATTTTCGAAACGGAACTCGATATCATCATATAAATTGCATGGATTGTGTGTCAAAGTTTGTTTAACAAACGACGTAAGAAACGAGACTGTAGATTTTATAGGTCACGATATATTTGCTGTCATATGGACATGTGATTGATTTGACAAAGCTGGCCCTTGTATTTCGTGAGACTTGGATGCTTCTGCATCTATTTTCGAAACGGAACTCGATATCATCATATAAATTGCATGGATTGTGTGTCAAAGTTTGTTTAACAAACGACGTAAGAAACGAGACTGTAGATTTTATAGGTCTCGATATATTTGCTGTCATATGGACATGTGATTGATTTGACAAAGCTGGCCCTTGTATTTCGTGAGACTTGGATGCTTCTGCATCTATTTTCGAAACGGAACTCGATATCATCATATAAATTGCATGGATTGTGTGTCAAAGTATGTTTAACAAACGACGTAAGAAACGAGACTGTAGATTTTATAGGTCACGATATATTTGCTGTCATATGGACATGTGATTGATTTGACAAAGCTGGCCCTTGTATTTCGTAAGACTTGGATGCTTCTGCATCTATTTTCGAAACGGAACTCGATATCATCATATAAATTGCATGGATTGTGTGTCAAAGTTTGTTTAACAAATGCCGAAAGAAACGAGACTGTAGATTTTATAGGTCTCGATATATTTGCTGTCATATGGACATGTGATTGATTTGACAAAGCTGGCCCTTGTATTTCGTGAGACTTGGATGCTTCTGCATCTATTTTCGAAACGGAACTCGATATCATCATATAAATTGCATGGATTGTGTGTCAAAGTTTGTTGAACAAACGACGTAAGAAACGAGACTGTAGATTTTATAGGTCACGATATATTTGCTGTCATATGGACATGTGATTGATTTGACAAAACTGGCCCTTGTATTTCGTGAGACTTGGATGCTTCTGCATCTATTTTCGAAACGGAACTCGATATCATCATATAAATTGCATGGATTGTGTGTCAAAGTTTGTTTAACAAACGACGTAAGAAACGAGACTGTAGATATTATAGGTCACGATATATTTGCTGTCATATGGACATGTGATTGATTTGACAAAGGTGGCCCTTGTATTTCGTGAGACTTGGATGCTTCTGCATCCATTTTCGAAACGGAACTCGATATCATCATATAAATTGCATGCATTGTGTGTCAAAGTTTGTTTAACAAACGACGTAAGAAACGAGACTGTAGATTTTATAGGTCACGATATATTTGCTGTCATATGGACATGTGATTGATTTGACAAAGCTGGCCCTTGTATTTCGTGAGACTTGGATGCTTCTGCATCTATTTTCGAAACGGAACTCGATATCATCATATAAATTGCATGGATTGTGTGTCAAAGTTTGTTGAACAAACGACGTAAGAAACGAGACTGTAGATTTTATAGGTCACGATATATTTGCTGTCATATGGACATGTGATTGATTTGACAAAGCTGGCCCTTGTATTTCGTGAGACTTGGATGCTTCTGCATCTATTTTCGAAACGGAACTCGATATCATCATATAAATTGCATGGATTGTGTGTCAAAGTTTGTTTAACAAACGACGTAAGAAACGAGACTGTAGATTTTATAGGTCACGATATATTTGCTGTCATATGGACATGTGATTGATTTGACAAAGCTGGCCCTTGTATTTCGTGAGACTTGGATGCTTCTCCATCTATTTTCGAAACGGAACTCGATATCATCATATAAATTGCATGGATTGTGTGTCAAAGTTTGTTTAACAAACGACGTAAGAAACGAGACTGTAGATTTTATAGGTCACGATATATTTGCTGTCATATGGACATGTGATTGATTTGACAAAGCTGGCCCTTGTATTTCGTGAGACTTGGATGCTTCTGCATCTATTTTCGAAACGGAACTCGATATCATCATATAAATTGCATGGATTGTGTGTCAAAGTTTGTTGAACAAACGACGTAAGAAACGAGACTGTAGATTTTATGGGTCACGATATATTTGCTGTCATATGGACATGTGATTGATTTGACAAAGCTGGCCCTTGTATTTCGTGAGACTTGGATGCTTCTGCATCTATTTTCGAAACGGAACTCGATATCATCATATAAATTGCACGTATTGTGTGTCAAAGTTTGTCTAACAAACGACGTAAGAAACGAGACTGTAGATATTATAGGTCACGATATATTTGCTGTCATATGGACATGTGATTGATTTGACAAAGCTGGCCCTTGTATTTCGTGAGACTTGGATGCTTCTGCATCTATTTTCGAAACGGAACTCGATATCATCATATAAATTGCATGGATTGTGTGTTAAAGTTTGTTTAACAAACGACGTAAGAAACGAGACTGTAGATATTATAGGTCACGATATATTTGCTGTCATATGGACATGTGATTGATTTGACAAAGGTGGCCCTTGTAGTTCGTGAGACTTGGATGCTTCTGCATCTATTTTCGAAACGGAACTCGATATCATCATATAAATTGCATGGATTGTGTTTCAAAGTTTGTCTAACAAACGACGTAAGAAACGAGACTGTAGGTATTATAGGTCACGATATATTTGCTGTCATATGGACATGTGATTGATTTGACAAAGCTGGCCCTTGTATTTCGTGAGACTTGGATGCTTCTGCATCTATTTTCGAAACGGAACTCGATATCATCATATAAATTGCATGGATTGTGTGTCGAAGTTTGTTTAGCAAACGACGTAAGAAACGAGACTGTAGATATTATAGGTCACGATATATTTGCTGTCATATGGACATGTGATTGATTTGACAAAGCTGGCCCTTGTATTTCGTGAGACTTGGATGCTTCTGCATCTATTTTCGAAACGGAACTCGATATCATCATATAAATTGCATGGATTGTGTGTCAAAGTATGTTTAACAAACGACGTAAGAAACGAGACTGTAGATTTTATAGGTCACGATATATTTGCTGTCATATGGACATGTGATTGATTTGACAAAGCTGGCCCTTGTATTTCGTAAGACTTGGATGCTTCTGCATCTATTTTCGAAACGGAACTCGATATCATCATATAAATTGCATGGATTGTGTGTCAAAGTTTGTTTAACAAATGCCGAAAGAAACGAGACTGTAGATTTTATAGGTCTCGATATATTTGCTGTCATATGGACATGTGATTGATTTGACAAAGCTGGCCCTTGTATTTCGTGAGACTTGGATGCTTCTGCATCTATTTTCGAAACGGAACTCGATATCATCATATAAATTGCATGGATTGTGTGTCAAAGTTTGTTGAACAAACGACGTAAGAAACGAGACTGTAGATTTTATAGGTCACGATATATTTGCTGTCATATGGACATGTGATTGATTTGACAAAACTGGCCCTTGTATTTCGTGAGACTTGGATGCTTCTGCATCTATTTTCGAAACGGAACTCGATATCATCATATAAATTGCATGGATTGTGTGTCAAAGTTTGTTTAACAAACGACGTAAGAAACGAGACTGTAGATTTTATAGGTCACGATATATTTGCTGTCATATGGAGATGTGATTGATTTGACAAAGCTGGCCCTTGTATTTCGTGAGACTTGGATGCTTCTGCATCTATTTTCGAAACGGAACTCGATATCATCATATAAATTGCATGCATTGTGTATCAAAGTTTGTTTAACAAACGACGTAAGAAACGAGACTGTAGATTTTATAGGTCACGATATATTTGCTGTCATATGGACATGTGATTGATTTGACAAAGCTGGCCCTTGTATTTCGTGAGACTTGCATGCTTCTGCATCCATTTTCGAAACGGAACTCGATATCATCATATAAATTGCATGCATTGTGTGTCAAAGTTTGTTTAACAAACGACGTAAGAAACGAGACTGTAGATTTTATAGGTCACGATATATTTGCTGTCATATGGACATGTGATTGATTTGACAAAGCTGGCCCTTGTATTTCGTGAGACTTGGATGCTTCTGCATCTATTTTCGAAACGGAACTCGATATCATCATATAAATTGCATGGATTGTGTGTCAAAGTTTGTTGAACAAACGACGTAAGAAACGAGACTGTAGATTTTATAGGTCACGATATATTTGCTGTCATATGGACATGTGATTGATTTGACAAAGCTGGCCCTTGTATTTCGTGAGACTTGGATGCTTCTGCATCTATTTTCGAAACGGAACTCGATATCATCATATAAATTGCATGGATTGTGTGTCAAAGTTTGTTTAACAAACGACGTAAGAAACGAGACTGTAGATTTTATAGGTCACGATATATTTGCTGTCATATGGACATGTGATTGATTTGACAAAGCTGGCCCTTGTATTTCGTGAGACTTGGATGCTTCTCCATCTATTTTCGAAACGGAACTCGATATCATCATATAAATTGCATGGATTGTGTGTCAAAGTTTGTTTAACAAACGACGTAAGAAACGAGACTGTAGATTTTATAGGTCACGATATATTTGCTGTCATATGGACATGTGATTGATTTGACAAAGCTGGCCCTTGTATTTCGTGAGACTTGGATGCTTCTGCATCTATTTTCGAAACGGAACTCGATATCATCATATAAATTGCATGGATTGTGTGTCAAAGTTTGTTGAACAAACGACGTAAGAAACGAGACTGTAGATTTTATGGGTCACGATATATTTGCTGTCATATGGACATGTGATTGATTTGACAAAGCTGGCCCTTGTATTTCGTGAGACTTGGATGCTTCTGCATCTATTTTCGAAACGGAACTCGATATCATCATATAAATTGCACGTATTGTGTGTCAAAGTTTGTCTAACAAACGACGTAAGAAACGAGACTGTAGATATTATAGGTCACGATATATTTGCTGTCATATGGACATGTGATTGATTTGACAAAGCTGGCCCTTGTATTTCGTGAGACTTGGATGCTTCTGCATCTATTTTCGAAACGGAACTCGATATCATCATATAAATTGCATGGATTGTGTGTTAAAGTTTGTTTAACAAACGACGTAAGAAACGAGACTGTAGATATTATAGGTCACGATATATTTGCTGTCATATGGACATGTGATTGATTTGACAAAGGTGGCCCTTGTATTTCGTGAGACTTGGATGCTTCTGCATCTATTTTCGAAACGGAACTCGATATCATCATATAAATTGCATGGATTGTGTTTCAAAGTTTGTCTAACAAACGACGTAAGAAACGAGACTGTAGGTATTATAGGTCACGATATATTTGCTGTCATATGGACATGTGATTGATTTGACAAAGCTGGCCCTTGTATTTCGTGAGACTTGGATGCTTCTGCATCTATTTTCGAAACGGAACTCGATATCATCATATAAATTGCATGGATTGTGTGTCGAAGTTTGTTTAGCAAACGACGTAAGAAACGAGACTGTAGATATTATAGGTCACGATATATTTGCTGTCATATGGACATGTGATTGATTTGACAAAGCTGGCCCTTGTATTTCGTGAGACTTGGATGCTTCTGCACCTATTTTCGAAACGGAACTCGATATCATCATATAAATTGCATGGATTGTGTGTTAAAGTTTGTTTAACAAACGACGTAAGAAACGAGACTGTAGATATTATAGGTCACGATATATTTGCTGTCATATGGACATGTGATTGATTTGACAAAGGTGGCCCTTGTATTTCGTGAGACTTGGATGCTTCTGCATCTATTTTCGAAACGGAACTCGATATCATCATATAAATTGCATGGATTGTGTGTCAAAGTTTGTCTAACAAACGACGTAAGAAACGAGACTGTAGGTATTATAGGTCACGATATATTTGCTGTCATATGGACATGTGATTGATTTGACAAAGCTGGCCCTTGTATTTCGTGAGACTTGGATGCTTCTGCATCTATTTTCGAAACGGAACTCGATACCATCATATAAATTGCATGGATTGTGTGTCAAAGTTTGCTTAACAAACGACGTAAGAAACGAGACTGTAGATGTTATAGGTCACGATATATTTGCTGTCATATGGACATGTGATTGATTTGACAAAGCTGGCCCTTGTATTTCGTGAGACTTGGATGCTTCTGCATCTATTTTCGAAACGGAACTCGATATCATCATATAAATTGCATGGATTGTGTGTCAAAGTTTGTTTAACAAACGACGTAAGAAACGAGACTGTAGATATTATAGGTCACGATATATTTGCTGTCATATGGACATGTGATTGATTTGACAAAGCTGGCCCTTGTATTTCGTGAGACTTGGATGCTTCTGCATCTATTTTCGAAACGGAACTCGATATCATCATATAAATTGCATGGATTGTGTGTCAAAGTTTGTTTAACAAACGACGTAAGAAACGAGACTGTAGATATTATAGGTCACGATATATTTGCTGTCATATGGACATGTGATTGATTTGACAAAGCTGGCCCTTGTATTTCGTGAGACTTGGATGCTTCTGCATCTATTTTCGAAACGGAACTCGATATCATCATATAAATTGCATGGATTGTGTGTCAAAGTTTGTTTAGCAAACGACGTAAGAAACGAGACTGTAGATATTATAGGTCACGATATATTTGCTGTCATATGGACATGTGATTGATTTGACAAAGCTGGCCCTTGTATTTCGTGAGACTTGGATGCTTCTGCATCTATTTTCGAAACGGAACTCGATATCATCATATAAATTGCATGGATTGTGTGTCAAAGTTTGCTTAACAAACGACGTAAGAAACGAGACTGTAGATATTATAGGTCACGATATATTTGCTGTCATATGGACATGTGATTGATTTGACAAAGCTGACCCTTGTATTTCGTGAGACTTGGATGCTTCTGCATCTATTTTCGAAACGGAACTCGATATCATCATATAAATTGCATGGATTGTGTGTCAAAGTTTGTTTAACAAACGACGTAAGAAACGAGACTGTAGATTTTATAGGTCACGATATATTTGCTGTCATATGGACATGTGATTGATTTGACAAAGCTGGCCCTTGTATTTCGTGAGACTTGGATGCTTCTGCATCTATTTTCGAAACGGAACTCGATATCATCATATAAATTGCATGGATTGTGTGTCAAAGTTTGTCTAACAAACGACGTAAGAAACGAGACTGTAGGTATTATAGGTCACGATATATTTGCTGTCATATGGACATGTGATTGATTTGACAAAGCTGGCCCTTGTATTTCGTGAGACTTGGATGCTTCTGCATCTATTTTCGAAACGGAACTCGATATCATCATATAAATTGCATGGATTGTGTGTCAAAGTTTGTTTAGCAAACGACGTAAGAAACGAGACTGTAGATATTATAGGTCACGATATATTTGCTGTCATATGGACATGTGATTGATTTGACAAAGCTGGCCCTTGTATTTCGTGAGACTTGGATGCTTCTGCATCTATTTTCGAAACGGAACTCGATATCATCATATAAATTGCATGGATTGTGTGTCAAAGTTTGTCTAACAAACGACGTAAGAAACGAGACTGTAGATATTATAGGTCACGATATATTTGCTGTCATATGGACATGTGATTGATTTGACAAAGCTGGCCCTTGTATTTCGTGAGACTTGGATGCTTCTGCATCTATTTTCGAAACGGAACTCGATATCATCATATAAATTGCATGGATTGTGTGTCAAAGTTTGTTGAACAAACGACGTAAGAAACGAGACTGTACATATTATAGGTCACGATATATTTGCTGTCATATGGACATGTGATTGATTTGACAAAGCTGGCCCTTGTATTTCGTGAGACTTGGATGCTTCTCCATCTATTTTCGAAACGGAACTCGATATCATCATATAAATTGCATGGATTGTGTGTCAAAGTTTGTTTAACAAACGACGTAAGAAACGAGACTGTAGATTTTATAGGTCACGATATATTTGCTGTCATATGGACATGTGATTGATTTGACAAAGCTGGCCCTTGTATTTCGTGAGACTTGGATGCTTCTGCATCTATTTTCGAAACGGAACTCGATATCATCATATAAATTGCATGGATTGTGTGTCAAAGTATGTTTAACAAACGACGTAAGAAACGAGACTGTAGATTTTATAGGTCACGATATATTTGCTGTCATATGGACATGTGATTGATTTGACAAAGCTGGCCCTTGTATTTCGTAAGACTTGGATGCTTCTGCATCTATTTTCGAAACGGAACTCGATATCATCATATAAATTGCATGGATTGTGTGTCAAAGTTTGTTTAACAAATGCCGAAAGAAACGAGACTGTAGATTTTATAGGTCTCCGATATATTTGCTGTCATATGGACATGTGATTGATTTGACAAAGCTGGCCCTTGTATTTCGTGAGACTTGGATGCTTCTGCATCTATTTTCGAAACGGAACTCGATATCATCATATAAATTGCATGGATTGTGTGTCAAAGTTTGTTGAACAAACGACGTAAGAAACGAGACTGTAGATTTTATAGGTCACGATATATTTGCTGTCATATGGACATGTGATTGATTTGACAAAACTGGCCCTTGTATTTCGTGAGACTTGGATGCTTCTGCATCTATTTTCGAAACGGAACTCGATATCATCATATAAATTGCATGGATTGTGTGTCAAAGTTTGTTTAACAAACGACGTAAGAAACGAGACTGTAGATATTATAGGTCACGATATATTTGCTGTCATATGGACATGTGATTGATTTGACAAAGGTGGCCCTTGTATTTCGTGAGACTTGGATGCTTCTGCATCCATTTTCGAAACGGAACTCGATATCATCATATAAATTGCATGCATTGTGTGTCAAAGTTTGTTTAACAAACGACGTAAGAAACGAGACTGTAGATTTTATAGGTCACGATATATTTGCTGTCATATGGACATGTGATTGATTTGACAAAGCTGGCCCTTGTATTTCGTGAGACTTGGATGCTTCTGCATCTATTTTCGAAACGGAACTCGATATCATCATATAAATTGCATGGATTGTGTGTCAAAGTTTGTTGAACAAACGACGTAAGAAACGAGACTGTAGATTTTATAGGTCACGATATATTTGCTGTCATATGGACATGTGATTGATTTGACAAAGCTGGCCCTTGTATTTCGTGAGACTTGGATGCTTCTGCATCTATTTTCGAAACGGAACTCGATATCATCATATAAATTGCATGGATTGTGTGTCAAAGTTTGTTTAACAAACGACGTAAGAAACGAGACTGTAGATTTTATAGGTCACGATATATTTGCTGTCATATGGACATGTGATTGATTTGACAAAGCTGGCCCTTGTATTTCGTGAGACTTGGATGCTTCTCCATCTATTTTCGAAACGGAACTCGATATCATCATATAAATTGCATGGATTGTGTGTCAAAGTTTGTTTAACAAACGACGTAAGAAACGAGACTGTAGATTTTATAGGTCACGATATATTTGCTGTCATATGGACATGTGATTGATTTGACAAAGCTGGCCCTTGTATTTCGTGAGACTTGGATGCTTCTGCATCTATTTTCGAAACGGAACTCGATATCATCATATAAATTGCATGGATTGTGTGTCAAAGTTTGTTGAACAAACGACGTAAGAAACGAGACTGTAGATTTTATGGGTCACGATATATTTGCTGTCATATGGACATGTGATTGATTTGACAAAGCTGGCCCTTGTATTTCGTGAGACTTGGATGCTTCTGCATCTATTTTCGAAACGGAACTCGATATCATCATATAAATTGCACGTATTGTGTGTCAAAGTTTGTCTAACAAACGACGTAAGAAACGAGACTGTAGATATTATAGGTCACGACATATTTGCTGTCATATGGACATGTGATTGATTTGACAAAGCTGGCCCTTGTATTTCGTGAGACTTGGATGCTTCTGCATCTATTTTCGAAACGGAACTCGATATCATCATATAAATTGCATGGATTGTGTGTTAAAGTTTGTTTAACAAACGACGTAAGAAACGAGACTGTAGATATTATAGGTCACGATATATTTGCTGTCATATGGACATGTGATTGATTTGACAAAGGTGGCCCTTGTAGTTCGTGAGACTTGGATGCTTCTGCATCTATTTTCGAAACGGAACTCGATATCATCATATAAATTGCATGGATTGTGTTTCAAAGTTTGTCTAACAAACGACGTAAGAAACGAGACTGTAGGTATTATAGGTCACGATATATTTGCTGTCATATGGACATGTGATTGATTTGACAAAGCTGGCCCTTGTATTTCGTGAGACTTGGATGCTTCTGCATCTATTTTCGAAACGGAACTCGATATCATCATATAAATTGCATGGATTGTGTGTCGAAGTTTGTTTAGCAAACGACGTAAGAAACGAGACTGTAGATATTATAGGTCACGATATATTTGCTGTCATATGGACATGTGATTGATTTGACAAAGCTGGCCCTTGTATTTCGTGAGACTTGGATGCTTCTGCATCTATTTTCGAAACGGAACTCGATATCATCATATAAATTGCATGGATTGTGTGTCAAAGTATGTTTAACAAACGACGTAAGAAACGAGACTGTAGATTTTATAGGTCACGATATATTTGCTGTCATATGGACATGTGATTGATTTGACAAAGCTGGCCCTTGTATTTCGTAAGACTTGGATGCTTCTGCATCTATTTTCGAAACGGAACTCGATATCATCATATAAATTGCATGGATTGTGTGTCAAAGTTTGTTTAACAAATGCCGAAAGAAACGAGACTGTAGATTTTATAGGTCTCGATATATTTGCTGTCATATGGACATGTGATTGATTTGACAAAGCTGGCCCTTGTATTTCGTGAGACTTGGATGCTTCTGCATCTATTTTCGAAACGGAACTCGATATCATCATATAAATTGCATGGATTGTGTGTCAAAGTTTGTTGAACAAACGACGTAAGAAACGAGACTGTAGATTTTATAGGTCACGATATATTTGCTGTCATATGGACATGTGATTGATTTGACAAAACTGGCCCTTGTATTTCGTGAGACTTGGATGCTTCTGCATCTATTTTCGAAACGGAACTCGATATCATCATATAAATTGCATGGATTGTGTGTCAAAGTTTGTTTAACAAACGACGTAAGAAACGAGACTGTAGATTTTATAGGTCACGATATATTTGCTGTCATATGGAGATGTGATTGATTTGACATAGCTGGCCCTTGTATTTCGTGAGACTTGGATGCTTCTGCATCTATTTTCGAAACGGAACTCGATATCATCATATAAATTGCATGCATTGTGTATCAAAGTTTGTTTAACAAACGACGTAAGAAACGAGACTGTAGATTTTATAGGTCACGATATATTTGCTGTCATATGGACATGTGATTGATTTGACAAAGCTGGCCCTTGTATTTCGTGAGACTTGCATGCTTCTGCATCCATTTTCGAAACGGAACTCGATATCATCATATAAATTGCATGCATTGTGTGTCAAAGTTTGTTTAACAAACGACGTAAGAAACGAGACTGTAGATTTTATAGGTCACGATATATTTGCTGTCATATGGACATGTGATTGATTTGACAAAGCTGGCCCTTGTATTTCGTGAGACTTGGATGCTTCTGCATCTATTTTCGAAACGGAACTCGATATCATCATATAAATTGCATGGATTGTGTGTCAAAGTTTGTTGAACAAACGACGTAAGAAACGAGACTGTAGATTTTATAGGTCACGATATATTTGCTGTCATATGGACATGTGATTGATTTGACAAAGCTGGCCCTTGTATTTCGTGAGACTTGGATGCTTCTGCATCTATTTTCGAAACGGAACTCGATATCATCATATAAATTGCATGGATTGTGTGTCAAAGTTTGTTTAACAAACGACGTAAGAAACGAGACTGTAGATTTTATAGGTCACGATATATTTGCTGTCATATGGACATGTGATTGATTTGACAAAGCTGGCCCTTGTATTTCGTGAGACTTGGATGCTTCTCCATCTATTTTCGAAACGGAACTCGATATCATCATATAAATTGCATGGATTGTGTGTCAAAGTTTGTTTAACAAACGACGTAAGAAACGAGACTGTAGATTTTATAGGTCACGATATATTTGCTGTCATATGGACATGTGATTGATTTGACAAAGCTGGCCCTTGTATTTCGTGAGACTTGGATGCTTCTGCATCTATTTTCGAAACGGAACTCGATATCATCATATAAATTGCATGGATTGTGTGTCAAAGTTTGTTGAACAAACGACGTAAGAAACGAGACTGTAGATTTTATGGGTCACGATATATTTGCTGTCATATGGACATGTGATTGATTTGACAAAGCTGGCCCTTGTATTTCGTGAGACTTGGATGCTTCTGCATCTATTTTCGAAACGGAACTCGATATCATCATATAAATTGCACGTATTGTGTGTCAAAGTTTGTCTAACAAACGACGTAAGAAACGAGACTGTAGATATTATAGGTCACGATATATTTGCTGTCATATGGACATGTGATTGATTTGACAAAGCTGGCCCTTGTATTTCGTGAGACTTGGATGCTTCTGCATCTATTTTCGAAACGGAACTCGATATCATCATATAAATTGCATGGATTGTGTGTTAAAGTTTGTTTAACAAACGACGTAAGAAACGAGACTGTAGATATTATAGGTCACGATATATTTGCTGTCATATGGACATGTGATTGATTTGACAAAGGTGGCCCTTGTATTTCGTGAGACTTGGATGCTTCTGCATCTATTTTCGAAACGGAACTCGATATCATCATATAAATTGCATGGATTGTGTTTCAAAGTTTGTCTAACAAACGACGTAAGAAACGAGACTGTAGGTATTATAGGTCACGATATATTTGCTGTCATATGGACATGTGATTGATTTGACAAAGCTGGCCCTTGTATTTCGTGAGACTTGGATGCTTCTGCATCTATTTTCGAAACGGAACTCGATATCATCATATAAATTGCATGGATTGTGTGTCGAAGTTTGTTTAGCAAACGACGTAAGAAACGAGACTGTAGATATTATAGGTCACGATATATTTGCTGTCATATGGACATGTGATTGATTTGACAAAGCTGGCCCTTGTATTTCGTGAGACTTGGATGCTTCTGCACCTATTTTCGAAACGGAACTCGATATCATCATATAAATTGCATGGATTGTGTGTTAAAGTTTGTTTAACAAACGACGTAAGAAACGAGACTGTAGATATTATAGGTCACGATATATTTGCTGTCATATGGACATGTGATTGATTTGACAAAGGTGGCCCTTGTATTTCGTGAGACTTGGATGCTTCTGCATCTATTTTCGAAACGGAACTCGATATCATCATATAAATTGCATGGATTGTGTGTCAAAGTTTGTCTAACAAACGACGTAAGAAACGAGACTGTAGGTATTATAGGTCACGATATATTTGCTGTCATATGGACATGTGATTGATTTGACAAAGCTGGCCCTTGTATTTCGTGAGACTTGGATGCTTCTGCATCTATTTTCGAAACGGAACTCGATACCATCATATAAATTGCATGGATTGTGTGTCAAAGTTTGCTTAACAAACGACGTAAGAAACGAGACTGTAGATGTTATAGGTCACGATATATTTGCTGTCATATGGACATGTGATTGATTTGACAAAGCTGGCCCTTGTATTTCGTGAGACTTGGATGCTTCTGCATCTATTTTCGAAACGGAACTCGATATCATCATATAAATTGCATGGATTGTGTGTCAAAGTTTGTTTAACAAACGACGTAAGAAACGAGACTGTAGATATTATAGGTCACGATATATTTGCTGTCATATGGACATGTGATTGATTTGACAAAGCTGGCCCTTGTATTTCGTGAGACTTGGATGCTTCTGCATCTATTTTCGAAACGGAACTCGATATCATCATATAAATTGCATGGATTGTGTGTCAAAGTTTGTTTAACAAACGACGTAAGAAACGAGACTGTAGATATTATAGGTCACGATATATTTGCTGTCATATGGACATGTGATTGATTTGACAAAGCTGGCCCTTGTATTTCGTGAGACTTGGATGCTTCTGCATCTATTTTCGAAACGGAACTCGATATCATCATATAAATTGCATGGATTGTGTGTCAAAGTTTGTTTAGCAAACGACGTAAGAAACGAGACTGTAGATATTATAGGTCACGATATATTTGCTGTCATATGGACATGTGATTGATTTGACAAAGCTGGCCCTTGTATTTCGTGAGACTTGGATGCTTCTGCATCTATTTTCGAAACGGAACTCGATATCATCATATAAATTGCATGGATTGTGTGTCAAAGTTTGCTTAACAAACGACGTAAGAAACGAGACTGTAGATATTATAGGTCACGATATATTTGCTGTCATATGGACATGTGATTGATTTGACAAAGCTGACCCTTGTATTTCGTGAGACTTGGATGCTTCTGCATCTATTTTCGAAACGGAACTCGATATCATCATATAAATTGCATGGATTGTGTGTCAAAGTTTGTTTAACAAACGACGTAAGAAACGAGACTGTAGATTTTATAGGTCACGATATATTTGCTGTCATATGGACATGTGATTGATTTGACAAAGCTGGCCCTTGTATTTCGTGAGACTTGGATGCTTCTGCATCTATTTTCGAAACGGAACTCGATATCATCATATAAATTGCATGGATTGTGTGTCAAAGTTTGTCTAACAAACGACGTAAGAAACGAGACTGTAGGTATTATAGGTCACGATATATTTGCTGTCATATGGACATGTGATTGATTTGACAAAGCTGGCCCTTGTATTTCGTGAGACTTGGATGCTTCTGCATCTATTTTCGAAACGGAACTCGATATCATCATATAAATTGCATGGATTGTGTGTCAAAGTTTGTTTAGCAAACGACGTAAGAAACGAGACTGTAGATATTATAGGTCACGATATATTTGCTGTCATATGGACATGTGATTGATTTGACAAAGCTGGCCCTTGTATTTCGTGAGACTTGGATGCTTCTGCATCTATTTTCGAAACGGAACTCGATATCATCATATAAATTGCATGGATTGTGTGTCAAAGTTTGTCTAACAAACGACGTAAGAAACGAGACTGTAGATATTATAGGTCACGATATATTTGCTGTCATATGGACATGTGATTGATTTGACAAAGCTGGCCCTTGTATTTCGTGAGACTTGGATGCTTCTGCATCTATTTTCGAAACGGAACTCGATATCATCATATAAATTGCATGGATTGTGTGTCAAAGTTTGTTGAACAAACGACGTAAGAAACGAGACTGTACATATTATAGGTCACGATATATTTGCTGTCATATGGACATGTGATTGATTTGACAAAGCTGGCCCTTGTATTTCGTGAAACTTGGATGCTTCTGCATCTATTTTCGAAACGGAACTCGATATCATCATATAAATTGCATGGATTGTGTGTCAAAGTTTGTTTAGCAAACGACGTAAGAAACGAGACTGTAGATATTATAGGTCACGATATATTTGCTCTCATATGGACATGTGATTGATTTGACAAAGCTGGCCCTTGTATTTCGTGAGACTTGGATGCTTCTGCATCTATTTTCGAAACGGAACTCGATATCATCATATAAATTGCATGGATTGTGTGTTAAAGTTTGTTTAACAAACGACGTAAGAAACGAGACTGTAGATATTATAGGTCACGATATATTTGCTGTCATATGGACATGTGATTGATTTGACAAAGGTGGCCCTTGTATTTCGTGAGACTTGGATGCTTCTGCATCTATTTTCGAAACGGAACTCGATATCATCATATAAATTGCATGGATTGTGTGTCAAAGTTTGTCTAACAAACGACGTAAGAAACGAGACTGTATGTATTATAGGTCACGATATATTTGCTGTCATATGGACATGTGATTGATTTGACAAAGCTGGCCCTTGTATTTCGTGAGACTTGGATGCTTCTGCATCTATTTTCGAAACGGAACTCGATATCATCATATAAATTGCATGGATTGTGTGTCAAAGTTTGTTTAACAAACGACGTAAGAAACGAGACTGTAGATATTATAGGTCACGATATATTTGCTGTCATATGGACATGTGATTGATTTGACAAAGCTGGCCCTTGTATTTCGTGAGACTTGGATGCTTCTGCATCTATTTTCGAAACGGAACTCGATATCATCATATAAATTGCATGGATTGTGTGTCAAAGTTTGTTTAGCAAACGACGTAAGAAACGAGACTGTAGATATTATAGGTCACGATATATTTGCTGTCATATGGACATGTGATTGATTTGACAAAGCTGGCCCTTGTATTTCGTGAGACTTGGATGCTTCTGCATCTATTTTCGAAACGGAACTCGATATCATCATATAAATTGCATGGATTGTGTGTCAAAGTTTGCTTAACAAACGACGTAAGAAACGAGACTGTAGATATTATAGGTCACGATATATTTGCTGTCATATGGACATGTGATTGATTTGACAAAGCTGACCCTTGTATTTCGTGAGACTTGGATGCTTCTGCATCTATTTTCGAAACGGAACTCGATATCATCATATAAATTGCATGGATTGTGTGTCAAAGTTTGTTTAACAAACGACGTAAGAAACGAGACTGTAGATTTTATAGGTCACGATATATTTGCTGTCATATGGACATGTGATTGATTTGACAAAGCTGGCCCTTGTATTTCGTGAGACTTGGATGCTTCTGCATCTATTTTCGAAACGGAACTCGATATCATCATATAAATTGCATGGATTGTGTGTCAAAGTTTGTCTAACAAACGACGTAAGAAACGAGACTGTAGGTATTATAGGTCACGATATATTTGCTGTCATATGGACATGTGATTGATTTGACAAAGCTGGCCCTTGTATTTCGTGAGACTTGGATGCTTCTGCATCTATTTTCGAAACGGAACTCGATATCATCATATAAATTGCATGGATTGTGTGTCAAAGTTTGTCTAACAAACGACGTAAGAAACGAAACTGTACATATTATAGGTCACGATATATTTGCTGTCATATGGACATGTGATTGATTTGACAAAGCTGGCCCTTGTATTTCGTGAGACTTGGATGCTTCTGCATCTATTTTCGAAACGGAACTCGATATCATCATATAAATTGCATGGATTGTGTGTCAAAGTTTGTTTAGCAAACGACGTAAGAAACGAGACTGTAGATATTATAGGTCACGATATATTTGCTGTCATATGGACATGTGATTGATTTGACAAAGCTGGCCCTTGTATTTCGTGAGACTTGGATGCTTCTGCATCTATTTTCGAAACGGAACTCGATATCATCATATAAATTGCATGGATTGTGTGTTAAAGTTTGTTTAACAAACGACGTAAGAAACGAGACTGTAGATATTATAGGTCACGATATATTTGCTGTCATATGGACATGTGATTGATTTGACAAAGGTGGCCCTTGTATTTCGTGAGACTTGGATGCTTCTGCATCTACTTTCGAAACGGAACTCGATATCATCATATAAATTGCATGGATTGTGTGCCAAAGTTTGTCTAACAAACGACGTAAGAAACGAGACTGTAGGTATTATAGGTCACGATATATTTGCTGTCATATGGACATGTGATTGATTTGACAAAGCTGGCCCTTGTATTTCGTGAGACTTGGATGCTTCTGCATCTATTTTCGAAACGGAACTCGATATCATCATATAAATTGCATGGATTGTGTGTCAAAGTTTGTTGAACAAACGACGTAAGAAACGAGACTGTACATATTATAGGTCACGATATATTTGCTGTCATATGGACATGTGATTGATTTGACAAAGCTGGCCCTTGTATTTCGTGAGACTCGGATGCTTCTGCATCTATTTTCGAAACGGAACTCGATATCATCATATAGATTGCATGGATTGTGTGTTAAAGTTTGTTTAACAAACGACGTAAAAAACGAGACTGTAGATATTATAGGTCACGATATATTTGCTGTCATATGGACATGTGATTGATTTGACAAAGGTGGCCCTTGTATTTCGTGAGACTTGGATGCTTCTGCATCTATTTTCGAAACGGAACTCGATATCATCATATAAATTGCATGGATTGTGTGTCAAAGTTTGTCTAACAAACGACGTAAGAAACGAGACTGTAGGTATTATAGGTCACGATATATTTGCTGTCATATGGACATGTGATTGATTTGACAAAGCTGGCCCTTGTATTTCGTGAGACTTGGATGCTTCTGCATCTATTTTTGAAACGGAACTCGATATCATCATATAAATTGCATGAATTGTGTGTCAAAGTTTCCTTAACAAACGACGTAAGAAACGAGACTGTAGATTTTATAGGTCACGATATATTTGCTGTCATATGGACATGTGATTGATTTGACAAAGCTGGCCCTTGTATTTCGTGAGACTTGGATGCTTCTGCATCTATTTTCGAAACGGAACTCGATATCATCATATAAATTGCATGGATTGTGTGTCAAAGTTTGTTTAACAAACGACGTAAGAAACGAGACTGTAGATATTATAGGTCACGATATATTTGCTGTCATATGGACATGTGATTGATTTGACAAAGCTGGCCCTTGTATTTCGTGAGACTTGAATGCTTCTGCATCTATTTTCGAAACGGAACTCGATATCATCATATAAATTGCATGGATTGTGTGTCAAAGTTTGTTTAACAAACGACGTAAGAAACGAGACTGTAGATATTTTAGTCACGATATATTTGCTGTCATATGGACATGTGATTGATTTGACAAAGCTGGCCCTTGTATTTCGTGAGACTTGGATGCTTCTGCATCTATTTTCGAAACGGAACTCGATATCATCAAATAAATTGCATGGATTGTGTGTTAAAGTTTGTTTAACAAACGACGTAAGAAACAAGACTGTAGATATTATAGGTCACGATATATTTGCTGTCATATGGACATGTGATTGATTTGACAAAGCTGGCCCTTGTATTTCGTGAGACTTGGATGCTTCTGCATCTATTTTCGAAACGGAACTCGATATCATCATATAAATTGCATGGATTGTGTGTCAAAGTTTGTCTAACAAACGACGTAAGAAACGAGACTGTAGGTATTATAGGTCACGATATATTTGCTGTCATATGGACATGTGATTGATTTGACAAAGCTGGCCCTTGTATTTCGTGAGACTTGGATGCTTCTGCATCTATTTTCGAAACGGAACTCGATATCATCATATAAATTGCATGGATTGTGTGTCAAAGTTTGTTGAACAAAGGACGTAAGAAACGAGACTGTACATATTATAGGTCACGATATATTTGCTGTCATATGGACATGTGATTGATTTGACAAAGCTGGCCCTTGTATTTCGTGAGACTCGGATGCTTCTGCATCTATTTTCGAGACGGAACTCGATATCATCATATAGATTGCATGGATTGTGTGTTAAAGTTTGTTTAACAAACGACGTAAAAAACGAGACTGTAGATATTATAGGTCACGATATATTTGCTGTCATATGGACATGTGATTGATTTGACAAAGGTGGCCCTTGTATTTCGTGAGACTTGGATGCTTCTGCATCTATTTTCGAAACGGAACTCGATATCATCATATAAATTGCATGGATTGTGTGTCAAAGTTTGTCTAACAAACGACGTAAGAAACGAGACTGTAGGTATTATAGGTCACGATATATTTGCTGTCATATGGACATGTGATTGATTTGACAAAGCTGGCCCTTGTATTTCGTGAGACTTGGATGCTTCTGCATCTATTTTTGAAACGGAACTCGATATCATCATATAAATTGCATGAATTGTGTGTCAAAGTTTCCTTAACAAACGACGTAAGAGACGAGACTGTAGATTTTATAGGTCACGATATATTTGCTGTCATATGGACATGTGATTGATTTGACAAAGCTGGCCCTTGTATTTCGTGAGACTTGGATGCTTCTGCATCTATTTTCGAAACGGAACTCGATATCATCATATAAATTGCATGGATTGTGTGTCAAAGTTTGTTTAACAAACGACGTAAGAAACGAGACTGTAGATATTATAGGTCACGATATATTTGCTGTCATATGGACATGTGATTGATTTGACAAAGCTGGCCCTTGTATTTCGTGAGACTTGAATGCTTCTGCATCTATTTTCGAAACGGAACTCGATATCATCATATAAATTGCATGGATTGTGTGTCAAAGTTTGTTTAACAAACGACGTAAGAAACGAGACTGTAGATATTTTAGGTCACGATATATTTGCTGTCATATGGACATGTGATTGATTTGACAAAGCTGGCCCTTGTATTTCGTGAGACTTGGATGCTTCTGCATCTATTTTCGAAACGAAACTCGATATCATCAAATAAATTGCATGGATTGTGTGTCAAAGTTTGTTTAACAAACGACGTAAGAAACGAGACTGTAGATTTTATAGGTCACGATATATTTGCTGTCATATAGACATGTGATTGATTTGACAAAGCTGGCCCTTGTATTTCGTGAGACTTGGATGCTTCTGCATCTATTTTCGAAACGGAACTCGATATCAGCATATAAATTGCATGGATTGTGTGTTAAAGTTTGTTTAACAAACGACGTAAGAAACGAGACTGTAGATTTTATAGGTCACGATATATTTGCTGTCATATGGACATGTGATTGATTTGACAAAGCTGGCCCTTGTATTTCGTGAGACTTGGATGCTTCTGCATCTATTTTCGAAACGGAACTCGATATCATCATATAAATTGCATGGATTGTGTGTCAAAGTTTGTTTAGCAAACGACGTAAGAAACGAGACTGTAGATATTATAGGTCACGATATATTTGCTGTCATATGGACATGTGATTGATTTGACAAAGCTGGCCCTTGTATTTCGTGAGACTCGGATGCTTCTGCATCTATTTTCGAAACGGAACTCGATATCATCATATAGATTGCATGGATTGTGTGTTAAAGTTTGTTTAACAAACGACGTAAAAAACGAGACTGTAGATATTATAGGTCACGATATATTTGCTGTCATATGGACATGTGATTGATTTGACAAAGGTGGCCCTTGTATTTCGTGAGACTTGGATGCTTCTGCATCTATTTTCGAAACGGAACTCGATATCATCATATAAATTGCATGGATTGTGTGTCAAAGTTTGTCTAACAAACGACGTAAGAAACGAGACTGTAGGTATTATAGGTCACGATATATTTGCTGTCATATGGACATGTGATTGATTTGACAAAGCTGGCCCTTGTATTTCGTGAGACTTGGATGCTTCTGCATCTATTTTTGAAACGGAACTCGATATCATCATATAAATTGCATGAATTGTGTGTCAAAGTTTCCTTAACAAACGACGTAAGAAACGAGACTGTAGATTTTATAGGTCACGATATATTTGCTGTCATATGGACATGTGATTGATTTGACAAAGCTGGCCCTTGTATTTCGTGAGACTTGGATGCTTCTGCATCTATTTTCGAAACGGAACTCGATATCATCATATAAATTGCATGGATTGTGTGTCAAAGTTTGTTTAACAAACGACGTAAGAAACGAGACTGTAGATATTATAGGTCACGATATATTTGCTGTCATATGGACATGTGATTGATTTGACAAAGCTGGCCCTTGTATTTCGTGAGACTTGAATGCTTCTGCATCTATTTTCGAAACGGAACTCGATATCATCATATAAATTGCATGGATTGTGTGTCAAAGTTTGTTTAACAAACGACGTAAGAAACGAGACTGTAGATATTTTAGGTCACGATATATTTGCTGTCATATGGACATGTGATTGATTTGACAAAGCTGGCCCTTGTATTTCGTGAGACTTGGATGCTTCTGCATCTATTTTCGAAACGGAACTCGATATCATCAAATAAATTGCATGGATTGTGTGTTAAAGTTTGTTTAACAAACGACGTAAGAAACAAGACTGTAGATATTATAGGTCACGATATATTTGCTGTCATATGGACATGTGATTGATTTGACAAAGCTGGCCCTTGTATTTCGTGAGACTTGGATGCTTCTGCATCTATTTTCGAAACGGAACTCGATATCATCATATAAATTGCATGGATTGTGTGTCAAAGTTTGTCTAACAAACGACGTAAGAAACGAGACTGTAGGTATTATAGGTCACGATATATTTGCTGTCATATGGACATGTGATTGATTTGACAAAGCTGGCCCTTGTATTTCGTGAGACTTGGATGCTTCTGCATCTATTTTCGAAACGGAACTCGATATCATCATATAAATTGCATGGATTGTGTGTCAAAGTTTGTTGAACAAAGGACGTAAGAAACGAGACTGTACATATTATAGGTCACGATATATTTGCTGTCATATGGACATGTGATTGATTTGACAAAGCTGGCCCTTGTATTTCGTGAGACTCGGATGCTTCTGCATCTATTTTCGAGACGGAACTCGATATCATCATATAGATTGCATGGATTGTGTGTTAAAGTTTGTTTAACAAACGACGTAAAAAACGAGACTGTAGATATTATAGGTCACGATATATTTGCTGTCATATGGACATGTGATTGATTTGACAAAGGTGCCCTTGTATTTCGTGAGACTTGGATGCTTCTGCATCTATTTTCGAAACGGAACTCGATATCATCATATAAATTGCATGGATTGTGTGTCAAAGTTTGTCTAACAAACGACGTAAGAAACGAGACTGTAGGTATTATAGGTCACGATATATTTGCTGTCATATGGACATGTGATTGATTTGACAAAGCTGGCCCTTGTATTTCGTGAGACTTGGATGCTTCTGCATCTATTTTTGAAACGGAACTCGATATCATCATATAAATTGCATGAATTGTGTGTCAAAGTTTCCTTAACAAACGACGTAAGAGACGAGACTGTAGATTTTATAGGTCACGATATATTTGCTGTCATATGGACATGTGATTGATTTGACAAAGCTGGCCCTTGTATTTCGTGAGACTTGGATGCTTCTGCATCTATTTTCGAAACGGAACTCGATATCATCATATAAATTGCATGGATTGTGTGTCAAAGTTTGTTTAACAAACGACGTAAGAAACGAGACTGTAGATATTATAGGTCACGATATATTTGCTGTCATATGGACATGTGATTGATTTGACAAAGCTGGCCCTTGTATTTCGTGAGACTTGAATGCTTCTGCATCTATTTTCGAAACGGAACTCGATATCATCATATAAATTGCATGGATTGTGTGTCAAAGTTTGTTTAACAAACGACGTAAGAAACGAGACTGTAGATATTTTAGGTCACGATATATTTGCTGTCATATGGACATGTGATTGATTTGACAAAGCTGGCCCTTGTATTTCGTGAGACTTGGATGCTTCTGCATCTATTTTCGAAACGAAACTCGATATCATCAAATAAATTGCATGGATTGTGTGTCAAAGTTTGTTTAACAAACGACGTAAGAAACGAGACTGTAGATTTTATAGGTCACGATATATTTGCTGTCATATAGACATGTGATTGATTTGACAAAGCTGGCCCTTGTATTTCGTGAGACTTGGATGCTTCTGCATCTATTTTCGAAACGGAACTCGATATCAGCATATAAATTGCATGGATTGTGTGTTAAAGTTTGTTTAACAAACGACGTAAGAAACGAGACTGTAGATTTTATAGGTCACGATATATTTGCTGTCATATGGACATGTGATTGATTTGACAAAGCTGGCCCTTGTATTTCGTGAGACTTGGATGCTTCTGCATCTATTTTCGAAACGGAACTCGATATCATCATATAAATTGCATGGATTGTGTGTCAAAGTTTGTTTAGCAAACGACGTAAGAAACGAGACTGTAGATTTTATAGGTCACGATATATTTGCTGTCATATGGACATGTGATTGATTTGACAAAGCTGGCCCTTGTATTTCGTGAGACTTGGATGCTTCTGCATCTATTTTCGAAACGGAACTCGATATCATCATATAAATTGCATGGATTGTGTGTCAAAGTTTGTCTAACAAACGACGTAAGAAACGAGACTGTAGATATTATAGGTCACGATATATTTGCTGTCATATGGACATGTGATTGATTTGACAAAGCTGGCCCTTGTATTTCGTAAGACTTGGATGCTTCTGCATCTATTTTCGAAACGGAACTCGATATCATCATATAAATTGCATGGATTGTGTGTCAAAGTTTGCTTAACAAACGACGTAAGAAACGAGACTGTAGATATTATAGGTCACGATATATTTGCTGTCATATGGACATGTGATTGATTTGACAAAGCTGGCCCTTGTATTTCGTGAGACTTGGATGCTTCTGCATCTATTTTCGAAACGGAACTCGATATCATCATATAAATTGCATGGATTGTGTGTCAAAGTTTGTCTAACAAACGACGTAAGAAACGAGACTGTAGATATTATAGGTCACGATATATTTGCTGTCATATGGACATGTGATTGATTTGACAAAGCTGGCCCTTGTATTTCGTGAGACTTGGATGCTTCTGCATCTATTTTCGAAACGGAACTCGATATCATCATATAAATTGCATGGATTTTGTGTCAAAGTTTGTTTAACAAACGACGTAAGAAACGAGACTGTAGATATTATAGGTCACGATATATTTGCTGTCATATGGACATGTGATTGATTTGACAAAGCTGGCCCTTGTATTTCGTGAGACTTGGATGCTTCTGCATCTATTTTCGAAACGGAACTCGATATCATCATATAAATTGCATGGATTGTGTGTCAAAGTTTGTTTAACAAACGACGTAAGAAACGAGACTGTAGATATTATAGGTCACGATATATTTGCTGTCATATGGACATGTGATTGATTTGACAAAGCTGGCCCTTGTATTTCGTGAGACTTGGATGCTTCTGCATCTATTTTCGAAACGGAACTCGATATCATCATATAAATTGCATGGATTGTGTGTCAAAGTTTGTCTAACAAACGACGTAAGAAACGAGAGTGTAGATATTATAGGTCACGATATATTTGCTGTCATATGGACATGTGATTGATTTGACAAAGCTGGCCCTTGTATTTCGTGAGACTTGGATGCTTCTGCATCTATTTTCGAAACGGAACTCGATATCATCATATAAATTGCATGGATTTTGTGTCAAAGTTTGTTTAACAAACGACGTAAGAAACGAGACTGTAGATATTATAGGTCACGATATATTTGCTGTCATATGGACATGTGATTGATTTGACAAAGCTGGCCCTTGTATTTCGTGAGACTTGGATGCTTCTGCAGCTATTTTCGAAAAGGAACTCGATATCATCATATAAATTGCATGGATTGTGTGTCAAAGTTTGTCTAACAAACGACGTAAGAAACGAGACTGTAGATATTATAGGTCACGATATATTTGCTGTCATATGGACATGTGATTGATTTGACAAAACTGGCCCTTGTATTTCGTGAGACTTGGATGCTTCTGCATCTATTTTCGAAACGGAACTCGATATCATCATATAAATTGCTTGGATTGTGTGTCAAAGTTTGTTTAACAAACGACGTAAGAAACGAGACTGTAGATTTTATAGGTCACGATATATTTGCTGTCATATGGACATGTGATTGATTTGACAAAGCTGGCCCTTGTATTTCGTGAGACTTGGATGCTTCTGCATCTATTTTCGAAACGGAACTCGATATCATCATATAAATTGCATGGATTGTGTGTTAAAGTTTTTTTAACAAACGACGTAAGAAACGAGACTGTAGATTTTATAGGTCTCGATATATTTGCTGTCATATGGACATGTGATTGATTTGACAAAGCTGGCCCTTGTATTTCGTGAGACTTAGATACTTCTGCATCTATTTTCGAAACGGAACTCGATATCATCATATAAATTGCATGGATTGTGTGTCAAAGTTTGTTGAACAAACGACGTAAGAAACGAGACTGTACATATTATAGGTCACGATATATTTGCTGTCATATGGACATGTGATTGATTTGACAAAGCTGGCCCTTGTATTTCGTGAGACTCGGATGCTTCTGCATCTATTTTCGAAACGGAACTCGATATCATCATATAGATTGCATGGATTGTGTGTTAAAGTTTGTTTAACAAACGACGTAAAAAACGAGACTGTAGATATTATAGGTCACGATATATTTGCTGTCATATGGACATGTGATTGATTTGACAAAGGTGGCCCTTGTATTTCGTGAGACTTGGATGCTTCTGCATCTATTTTCGAAACGGAACTCGATATCATCATATAAATTGCATGGATTGTGTGTCAAAGTTTGTCTAACAAACGACGTAAGAAACGAGACTGTAGGTATTATAGGTCACGATATATTTGCTGTCATATGGACATGTGATTGATTTGACAAAGCTGGCCCTTGTATTTCGTGAGACTTGGATGCTTCTGCATCTATTTTCGAAACGGAACTCGATATCATCATATAAATTGCATGAATTGTGTGTCAAAGTATCCTTAACAAACGACGTAAGAAACGAGACTGTAGATTTTATAGGTCACGATATATTTGCTGTCATATGGACATGTGATTGATTTGACAAAGCTGGCCCTTGTATTTCGTGAGACTTGGATGCTTCTGCATCTATTTTCGAAACGGAACTCGATATCATCATATAAATTGCATGGATTGTGTGTCAAAGTTTGTCTAACAAACGACGTAAGAAACGAGACTGTAGGTATTATAGGTCACGATATATTTGCTGTCATATGGACATGTGATTGATTTGACAAAGCTGGCCCTTGTATTTCGTGAGACTTGGATGCTTCTGCATCTATTTTCGAAACGGAACTCGATATCATCATATAAATTGCATGGATTGTGTGTCAAAGTTTGTTGAACAAACGACGTAAGAAACGAGACTGTACATATTATAGGTCACGATATATTTGCTGTCATATGGACATGTGATTGATTTGACAAAGCTGGCCCTTGTATTTCGTGAGACTCGGATGCTTCTGCATCTATTTTCGAAACGGAACTCGATATCATCATATAGATTGCATGGATTGTGTGTTAAAGTTTGTTTAACAAACGACGTAAAAAACGAGACTGTAGATATTATAGGTCACGATATATTTGCTGTCATATGGACATGTGATTGATTTGACAAAGGTGGCCCTTGTATTTCGTGAGACTTGGATGCTTCTGCATCTATTTTCGAAACGGAACTCGATATCATCATATAAATTGCATGGATTGTGTGTCAAAGTTTGTCTAACAAACGACGTAAGAAACGAGACTGTAGGTATTATAGGTCACGATATATTTGCTGTCATATGGACATGTGATTGATTTGACAAAGCTGGCCCTTGTATTTCGTGAGACTTGGATGCTTCTGCATCTATTTTTGAAACGGAACTCGATATCATCATATAAATTGCATGAATTGTGTGTCAAAGTTTCCTTAACAAACGACGTAAGAAACGAGACTGTAGATTTTATAGGTCACGATATATTTGCTGTCATATGGACATGTGATTGATTTGACAAAGCTGGCCCTTGTATTTCGTGAGACTTGGATGCTTCTGCATCTATTTTCGAAACGGAACTCGATATCATCATATAAATTGCATGGATTGTGTGTCAAAGTTTGTTTAACAAACGACGTAAGAAACGAGACTGTAGATATTATAGGTCACGATATATTTGCTGTCATATGGACATGTGATTGATTTGACAAAGCTGGCCCTTGTATTTCGTGAGACTTGAATGCTTCTGCATCTATTTTCGAAACGGAACTCGATATCATCATATAAATTGCATGGATTGTGTGTCAAAGTTTGTTTAACAAACGACGTAAGAAACGAGACTGTAGATATTTTAGGTCACGATATATTTGCTGTCATATGGACATGTGATTGATTTGACAAAGCTGGCCCTTGTATTTCGTGAGACTTGGATGCTTCTGCATCTATTTTCGAAACGAAACTTGATATCATCAAATAAATTGCATGGATTGTGTGTCAAAGTTTGTTTAACAAACGACGTAAGAAACGAGACTGTAGATTTTATAGGTCACGATATATTTGCTGTCATATAGACATGTGATTGATTTGACAAAGCTGGCCCTTGTATTTCGTGAGACTTGGATGCTTCTGCATCTATTTTCGAAACGGAACTCGATATCAGCATATAAATTGCATGGATTGTGTGTTAAAGTTTGTTTAACAAACGACGTAAGAAACGAGACTGTAGATTTTATAGGTCACGATATATTTGCTGTCATATGGACATGTGATTGATTTGACAAAGCTGGCCCTTGTATTTCGTGAGACTTGGATGCTTCTGCATCTATTTTCGAAACGGAACTCGATATCATCATATAAATTGCATGGATTGTGTGTCAAAGTTTGTTTAGCAAACGACGTAAGAAACGAGACTGTAGATTTTATAGGTCACGATATATTTGCTGTCATATGGACATGTGATTGATTTGACAAAGCTGGCCCTTGTATTTCGTGAGACTTGGATGCTTCTGCATCTATTTTCGAAACGGAACTCGATATCATCATATAAATTGCATGGATTGTGTGTCAAAGTTTGTCTAACAAACGACGTAAGAAACGAGACTGTAGATATTATAGGTCACGATATATTTGCTGTCATATGGACATGTGATTGATTTGACAAAGCTGGCCCTTGTATTTCGTAAGACTTGGATGCTTCTGCATCTATTTTCGAAACGGAACTCGATATCATCATATAAATTGCATGGATTGTGTGTCAAAGTTTGCTTAACAAACGACGTAAGAAACGAGACTGTAGATATTATAGGTCACGATATATTTGCTGTCATATGGACATGTGATTGATTTGACAAAGCTGGCCCTTGTATTTCGTGAGACTTGGATGCTTCTGCATCTATTTTCGAAACGGAACTCGATATCATCATATAAATTGCATGGATTGTGTGTCAAAGTTTGTCTAACAAACGACGTAAGAAACGAGACTGTAGATATTATAGGTCACGATATATTTGCTGTCATATGGACATGTGATTGATTTGACAAAGCTGGCCCTTGTATTTCGTGAGACTTGGATGCTTCTGCATCTATTTTCGAAACGGAACTCGATATCATCATATAAATTGCATGGATTTTGTGTCAAAGTTTGTTTAACAAACGACGTAAGAAACGAGACTGTAGATATTATAGGTCACGATATATTTGCTGTCATATGGACATGTGATTGATTTGACAAAGCTGGCCCTTGTATTTCGTGAGACTTGGATGCTTCTGCAGCTATTTTCGAAAAGGAACTCGATATCATCATATAAATTGCATGGATTGTGTGTCAAAGTTTGTCTAACAAACGACGTAAGAAACGAGACTGTAGATATTATAGGTCACGATATATTTGCTGTCATATGGACATGTGATTGATTTGACAAAACTGGCCCTTGTATTTCGTGAGACTTGGATGCTTCTGCATCTATTTTCGAAACGGAACTCGATATCATCATATAAATTGCTTGGATTGTGTGTCAAAGTTTGTTTAACAAACGACGTAAGAAACGAGACTGTAGATTTTATAGGTCACGATATATTTGCTGTCATATGGACATGTGATTGATTTGACAAAGCTGGCCCTTGTATTTCGTGAGACTTGGATGCTTCTGCATCTATTTTCGAAACGGAACTCGATAGCATCATATAAATTGCATGGATTGTGTGTTAAAGTTTTTTTAACAAACGACGTAAGAAACGAGACTGTAGATTTTATAGGTCTCGATATATTTGCTGTCATATGGACATGTGATTGATTTGACAAAGCTGGCCCTTGTATTTCGTGAGACTTAGATGCTTCTGCATCTATTTTCGAAACGGAACTCGATATCATCATATAAATTGCATGGATTGTGTGTCAAAGTTTGTTGAACAAACGACGTAAGAAACGAGACTGTACATATTATAGGTCACGATATATTTGCTGTCATATGGACATGTGATTGATTTGACAAAGCTGGCCCTTGTATTTCGTGAGACTCGGATGCTTCTGCATCTATTTTCGAAACGGAACTCGATATCATCATATAGATTGCATGGATTGTGTGTTAAAGTTTGTTTAACAAACGACGTAAAAAACGAGACTGTAGATATTATAGGTCACGATATATTTGCTGTCATATGGACATGTGATTGATTTGACAAAGGTGGCCCTTGTATTTCGTGAGACTTGGATGCTTCTGCATCTATTTTCGAAACGGAACTCGATATCATCATATAAATTGCATGGATTGTGTGTCAAAGTTTGTCTAACAAACGACGTAAGAAACGAGACTGTAGGTATTATAGGTCACGATATATTTGCTGTCATATGGACATGTGATTGATTTGACAAAGCTGGCCCTTGTATTTCGTGAGACTTGGATGCTTCTGCATCTATTTTCGAAACGGAACTCGATATCATCATATAAATTGCATGAATTGTGTGTCAAAGTATCCTTAACAAACGACGTAAGAAACGAGACTGTAGATTTTATAGGTCACGATATATTTGCTGTCATATGGACATGTGATTGATTTGACAAAGCTGGCCCTTGTATTTCGTGAGACTTGGATGCTTCTGCATCTATTTTCGAAACGGAACTCGATATCATCATATAAATTGCATGGATTGTGTGTCAAAGTTTGTTTAACAAACGACGTAAGAAACGAGACTGTAGATATTATAGGTCACGATATATTTGCTGTCATATGGACATGTGATTGATTTGACAAAGCTGGCCCTTGTATTTCGTGAGACTTGGATGCTTCTGCATCTATTTTCGAAACGGAACTCGATATCATCATATAAATTGCATGGATTGTGTGTCAAAGTTTGTTTAACAAACGACGTAAGAAACGAGACTGTAGATATTATAGGTCACGATATATTTGCTGTCATATGGACATGTGATTGATTTGACAAAGGTGGCCATTGTATTTCGTGAGACTTGGATGCTTCTGCATCTATTTTCGAAACGGAACTCGATATCATCATATAAATTGCATGGATTGTGTGTCAAAGTTTGTTTAACAAACGACGTAAGAAACGAGACTGTAGATATTATAGGTCACGATATATTTGCTGTCATATGGACATGTGATTGATTTGACAAAGGTGGCCCTTGTATTTCGTGAGACTTGGATGCTTCTGCATCTATTTTCGAAACGGAACTCGATATCATCATATAAATTGCATGGATTGTGTGTCAAAGTTTGTTTAACAAACGACGTAAGAAACGAGACTGTAGATATTATAGGTCACGATATATTTGCTGTCATATGGACATGTGATTGATTTGACAAAGCTGGCCCTTGTATTTCGTGAGACTTGGATGCTTCTGCATCTATTTTCGAAACGGAACTCGATATCATCATATAAATTGCATGGATTGTGTGTCAAAGTTTGTTTAACAAACGACGTAAGAAACGAGACTGTAGATTTTATAGGTCACGATATATTTGCTGTCATATGCACATGTGACTGATTTGACAAAGCTGGCCCTTGTATTTCGTGAGACTTGGATGCTTCTGCATCTATTTTCGAAACGGAACTCGATATCATCATATAAATTGCATGGACTGTGTGTCAAAGTTTGCTTAACAAACGACGTAAGAAACGAGACTGTAGATATTATAGGTCACGATATATTTGCTGTCATATGGACATGTGATTGATTTGACAAAGCTGGCCCTTGTATTTCTTGAGACTTGGATGCTTCTGCATCTATTTTCGAAACGGAACTCGATATCATCATATAAATTGCATGGATTGTGTGTCAAAGTTTGTTTAACAAACGACGTAAGAAACGAGACTGTAGATTTTATAGGTCACGATATATTTGCTGTCATATGGACATGTGATTGATTTGACAAAGCTGGCCCTTGTATTTCGTGAGACTTGGATGCTTCTGCATCTATTTTCGAAACGGAACTCGAAATCATCATATAAATTGCATGGATTGTGTGTCAAAGTTTGTTGAACAAACGACGTAAGAAACGAGACTGTAGATTTTATAGGTCACGATATATTTGCTGTCATATGGACATGTGACTGATTTGACAAAGCTGGAACTTGTATTTCGTGAGACTTGGATGCTTCTGCATCTATTTTCGAAACGGACCTCGATATCATCATATAAATTGCATGGACTGTGTGTCAAAGTTTGCTTAACAAACGACGTAAGAAACGAGACTGTAGATATTATAGGTCACGATATATTTGCTGTCATATGGACATGTGATTGATTTGACAAAGCTGGCCCTTGTATTTCGTGAGACTTGGATGCTTCTGCATCTATTTTCGAAACGGAACTCGATATCATCATATAAATTGCATGGATTGTGTGTCAAAGTTTGTTTAACAAATGACGTAAGAAACGAGACTGTAGATATTATAGGTCACGATATATTTGCTGTCATATGGACATGTGATTGATTTGACAAAGCTGGCCCTTGTATTTCGTGAGACTTGGATGCTTCTGCATCTATTTTCGAAACGGAACTCGATATCATCATATAAATTGCATGGATTGTGTGTCAAAGTTTGTTTAACAAACGACGTAAGAAACGAGACTGTAGATTTTATAGGTCACGATATATTTGCTGTCATATGGACATGTGATTGATTTGACAAAGCTGGCCCTTGTATTTCGTGAGACTTGGATGCTTCTGCATCTATTTTCGAAACGGAACTCGATATCATCATATAAATTGCATGGATTGTGTGTCAAAGTTTGTTTAACAAACGACGTAAGAAACGAGACTGTAGATATTATAGGTCTCGATATATTTGCTGTCATATGGACATGTGATTGATTTGACAAAGCTGGCCCTTGTATTTCGAGAGACTTGGATGCTTCTGCATCTATTTTCGAAACGGAACTCGATATCATCATATAAATTGCATGGATTGTGTGTCAAAGTTTGTTTAACAAACGACGTAAGAAACGAGACTGTAGATATTATAGGTCTCGATATATTTGCTGTCATATGGACATGTGATTGATTTGACAAAGCTGGCTCTTGTATTTCGTGAGACTTGGATGCTTCTGCATCTATTTTCGAAACGGAACTCGATATCATCAAATAAATTGCATGGATTGTGTGTCAAAGTTTGTTGAACAAACGACGTAAGAAACGAGACTGTAGATATTATAGGTCACGATATATTTGCTGTCATATGGACATGTGATTGATTTGACAAAGCTGGCCCTTGTATTTCGTGAGACTTGGATGCTTCTGCATCTATTTTCGAAACGGAACTCGATATCATCATATAAATTGCATGGATTGTGTGTCAAAGTTTGTTTAACAAACGACGTAAGAAACGAGACTGTAGATATTATAGGTCACGATATATTTGCTGTCATATGGACATGTGATTGATTTGACAAAGCTGACCCTTGTATTTCGTGAGACTTGGATGCTTCTGCATCTATTTTCGAAACGGAACTCGATATCATCATATAAATTGCATGGATTGTGTGTCAAAGTTTGTTTAACAAACGACGTAAGAAACGAGACTGTAGATTTTATAGGTCACGATATATTTGCTGTCATATGGACATGTGATTGATTTGACAAAGCTGGCCCTTGTATTTCTTGAGACTTGGATGCTTCTGCATCTATTTTCGAAACGGAACTCGATATCATCATATAAATTGCATGGATTGTGTGTCAAAGTTTGTTTAACAAACGACGTAAGAAACGAGACTGTAGATTTTATAGGTCACGATATATTTGCTGTCATATGGACATGTGATTGATTTGACAAAGCTGGCCCTTGTATTTCGTGAGACTTGGATGCTTCTGCATCTATTTTCGAAACGGAACTCGAAATCATCATATAAATTGCATGGATTGTGTGTCAAAGTTTGTTGAACAAACGACGTAAGAAACGAGACTGTAGATTTTATAGGTCACGATATATTTGCTGTCATATGGACATGTGACTGATTTGACAAAGCTGGAACTTGTATTTCGTGAGACTTGGATGCTTCTGCATCTATTTTCGAAACGGACCTCGATATCATCATATAAATTGCATGGACTGTGTGTCAAAGTTTGCTTAACAAACGACGTAAGAAACGAGACTGTAGATATTATAGGTCACGATATATTTGCTGTCATATGGACATGTGATTGATTTGACAAAGCTGGCCCTTGTATTTCGTGAGACTTGGATGCTTCTGCATCTATTTTCGAAACGGAACTCGATATCATCATATAAATTGCATGGATTGTGTGTCAAAGTTTGTTTAACAAATGACGTAAGAAACGAGACTGTAGATATTATAGGTCACGATATATTTGCTGTCATATGGACATGTGATTGATTTGACAAAGCTGGCCCTTGTATTTCGTGAGACTTGGATGCTTCTGCATCTATTTTCGAAACGGAACTCGATATCATCATATAAATTGCATGGATTGTGTGTCAAAGTTTGTTTAACAAACGACGTAAGAAACGAGACTGTAGATTTTATAGGTCACGATATATTTGCTGTCATATGGACATGTGATTGATTTGACAAAGCTGGCCCTTGTATTTCGTGAGACTTGGATGCTTCTGCATCTATTTTCGAAACGGAACTCGATATCATCATATAAATTGCATGGATTGTGTGTCAAAGTTTGTTTAACAAACGACGTAAGAAACGAGACTGTAGATATTATAGGTCTCGATATATTTGCTGTCATATGGACATGTGATTGATTTGACAAAGCTGGCCCTTGTATTTCGAGAGACTTGGATGCTTCTGCATCTATTTTCGAAACGGAACTCGATATCATCATATAAATTGCATGGATTGTGTGTCAAAGTTTGTTTAACAAACGACGTAAGAAACGAGACTGTAGATATTATAGGTCTCGATATATTTGCTGTCATATGGACATGTGATTGATTTGACAAAGCTGGCTCTTGTATTTCGTGAGACTTGGATGCTTCTGCATCTATTTTCGAAACGGAACTCGATATCATCAAATAAATTGCATGGATTGTGTGTCAAAGTTTGTTGAACAAACGACGTAAGAAACGAGACTGTAGATATTATAGGTCACGATATATTTGCTGTCATATGGACATGTGATTGATTTGACAAAGCTGGCCCTTGTATTTCGTGAGACTTGGATGCTTCTGCATCTATTTTCGAAACGGAACTCGATATCATCATATAAATTGCATGGATTGTGTGTCAAAGTTTGTTTAACAAACGACGTAAGAAACGAGACTGTAGATATTATAGGTCACGATATATTTGCTGTCATATGGACATGTGATTGATTTGACAAAGCTGACCCTTGTATTTCGTGAGACTTGGATGCTTCTGCATCTATTTTCGAAACGGAACTCGATATCATCATATAAATTGCATGGATTGTGTGTCAAAGTTTGTTTAACAAACGACGTAAGAAACGAGACTGTAGATTTTATAGGTCACGATATATTTGCTGTCATATGGACATGTGATTGATTTGACAAAGCTGGCCCTTGTATTTCGGAACTCGATATCATCATATAAATTGCATGGATTGTGTGTCAAAGTTTGTTTAACAAACGACGTAAGAAACGAGACTGTAGATATTATAGGTCACGATATATTTGCTGTCATATGG
This sequence comes from Musca autumnalis, assembly GCF_047663935.1. Lineage (NCBI taxonomy): Eukaryota > Metazoa > Arthropoda > Insecta > Diptera > Muscidae > Musca > Musca autumnalis. The sequence continues at coordinate 73,116 of NW_027411887.1, forward strand.
ACATGTGATTGATTTGACAAAGCTGGCCCTTGTATTTCGTGAGACTTGGATGCTTCTGCATCTATTTTCGAAACGGAACTCGATATCATCATATAAATTGCATGGATTGTGTGTCAAAGTTTGTTTAACAAACGACGTAAGAAACGAGACTGTAGATTTTATAGGTCACGATATATTTGCTGTCATATGGACATGTGATTGATTTGACAAAGCTGGCCCTTGTATTTCGTGAGACTTGGATGCTTCTGCATCTATTTTCGAAACGGAACTCGATATCATCATATATATTGCATGGATTGTGTGTCAAAGTTTGTTTAACAAACGACGTAAGAAACGAGACTGTAGATTTTATAGGTCACGATATATTTGCTGTCATATGGACATGTGATTGATTTGACAAAGCTGGCCCTTGTATTTCGTGAGACCTGGATGCTTCTGCATCTATTTTCGAAACGGAACTCGATATCATCATATAAATTGCATGGATTGTGTGTCAAAGTTTGTTTAACAAACGACGTAAGAAACGAGACTGTAGATATTATAGGTCACGATATATTTGCTGTCATATGGACATGTGATTGATTTGACAAAGCTGGCCCTTGTATTTCGTGAGACTTTGATGCTTCTGCATCTATTTTCGAAACGGAACTCGATATCATCATATAAATTGCATGGATTGTGTGTCAAAGTTTGTTTAACAAACGACGTAAGAAACGAGACTGTAGATTTTATAGGTCACGATATATTTGCTGTCATATGGACATGTGACTGATTTGACAAAGCTGGCCCTTGTATTTCGTGAGACTTGGATGCTTCTGCATCTATTTTCGAAACGGAACCCGATATCATCATATAAATTGCATGGACTGTGTGTCAAAGTTTGCTTAACAAACGACGTAAGAAACGAGACTGTAGATATTATAGGTCACGATATATTTGCTGTCATATGGACATGTGATTGATTTGACAAAGCTGGCCCTTGTATTTCGTGAGACTTGGATGCTTCTGCATCTATTTTCGAAACGGAACTCGATATCATCATATAAATTGCATGGATTGTGTGTCAAAGTTTGTTTAACAAATGACGTAAGAAACGAGACTGTAGATATTATAGGTCACGATATATTTGCTGTCATATGGACATGTGATTGATTTGACAAAGCTGGCCCTTGTATTTCGTGAGACTTGGATGCTTCTGCATCTATTTTCGAAACGGAACTCGAAATCATCATATAAATTGCATGGATTGTGTGTCAAAGTTTGTTGAACAAACGACGTAAGAAACGAGACTGTAGATTTTATAGGTCACGATATATTTGCTGTCATATGGACATGTGATTGATTTGACAAAGCTGGCCCTTGTATTTCGTGAGACTTGGATGCTTCTGCATCTATTTTCGAAACGGAACTCGATATCATCATATAAATTGCATGGATTGTGTGTCAAAGTTTGTTTAACAAACGACGTAAGAAACGAGACTGTAGATATTATAGGTCACGATATATTTGCTGTCATATGGACATGTGATTGATTTGACAAAGCTGGCCCTTGTATTTCGTGAGACTTGGATGCTTCTGCATCTATTTTCGAAACGGAACTCGATATCATCATATAAATTGCATGGATTGTGTGTCAAAGTTTGTTTAACAAACGACGTAAGAAACGAGACTGTAGATTTTATAGGTCACGATATATTTGCTGTCATATGGACATGTGATTGATTTGACAAAGCTGGCCCTTGTATTTCGTGAGACTTGGATGCTTCTGCATCTATTTTCGAAACGGAACTCGATATCATCATATAAATTGCATGGATTGTGTGTCAAAGTTTGTTTAACAAACGACGTAAGAAACGAGACTGTAGATTTTATAGGTCACGATATATTTGCTGTCATATGGACATGTGATTGATTTGACAAAGCTGGCCCTTGTATTTCGTGAGACTTGGATGCTTCTGCATCTATTTTCGAAACGGAACTCGATATCATCATATAAATTGCATGGACTGTGTGTCAAAGTTTGTTTAACAAACGACGTAAGAAACGAGACTGTAGATTTTATAGGTCACGATATATTTGCTGTCATATGGACATGTGATTGATTTGACAAAGCTGGCCCTTGTATTTCGTGAGACTTGGATGCTTCTGCATCTATCTTCGAAACGGAACTCGATATCATCATATAAATTGCATGGATTGTGTGTCAAAGTTTGTTTAACAAACGACGTAAGAAATGAGACTGTAGATTTTATAGGTCTCGATATATTTGCTGTCATATGGACATGCGATTGATTTGACAAAGCTGGCCCTTGTATTTCGTGAGACTTGGATGCTTCTGCATCTATTTTCGAAACGGAACTCGATATCATCATATAAATTGCATGGATTGTGTGTCAAAGTTTGTTTAACAAACGACGTAAGAAACGAGACTGTAGATTTTATAGGTCTCGATATATTTGCTGTCATATGGACATGTGATTGATTTGACAAAGCTGGCCCTTGTATTTCGTGAGACTTGGATGCTGTAGCGTATAACTATCAAAACTGGAAGGAGATGGATTTACAGGCATACACTGAAAGCAAGAGCACGTCTGGTTCCGGCTGCCTTGCTCGTGGCGAAGGGGTAGGTTCACAGCTTTCATGCCTGTCCTTCTGCTACTTATAATTATTTTATGTTACGTGCTCTACGATTAAGAAATTTGATAGTAAAGGTATGAGGAGAGGGAATCATTGATGGCTACCGGACGACTAGATATTTCGTGTCCGAAAAGTGCCCACCCAACCTGATCGCAGTCTGTATAATCCATTTGAGAAATTAAAAAAAATTGTCTGCGATCCCAGACTTCAAAATAACAACCTTACCTATTCAGGCCATGGAATCAAACATAAAGTTATTTACAACATGCTATACATTCTGATTTTATTCAATATAATCCTGGTACTACTTTGTGAATCATTATTACTAAAATTCATATTAAATATTCGCCATAGGCGAGTACGGTAAATACTTGGATGGATCGATATGACTTATTATATAAATATGATAATGTGCTTATCTCCATCGGGAGTAGACAAATTCAATAGGAAAAAAAATCAAAAGAAAATCTTAACTTAAGGTTTGGTAAACAATGAATTAATTTGATTTTGAACAAATTATGTTGCGTTAATGGAGACCCACCTTAATGTATCTTACTTAAATAAAATATCTAGAAATGTATTATTCTGAAGTATGAAATGTATACACCAACAATGCTGATGGAGAATATGGATAGAGACAACGTTCGTAATTTTTCAAAAGAGTGCCCTTAATAGGAGAATAAGTACTGACAAATTTTTAAAGTAAGAGATAATATATTATGTTTACTCACTCTTACACATGCATGATCCGCTCGCTCCCACGTTGAAAGGCCTTTCGGTGTGAACAGCTGTAGACAATTTGGGCAGAGAATACTTTAAATGAGTAACCTTAACTGTTTGTTCTCTCTTGTTCTCACCAACAATGTTGCTAAACAAATGATTCCGAGCTTTGCAACACGCTTATCACTTAACTCGCTTAGCAATGATAGAAGAATTAGCTAAGCACACAACCCACTATTTTTATTACAACATCGATTTGGATGTTTGTATGTCATATATATATGAACATATGTATGTAAAGGCAGATGTATGTTGAGTTGTGTGTTTACCTAATTCAATAGATCTGATGTAAAGGCAAGAATGGAAAAAATGTGACTTTTTTGTGAGACTAAATCAACAGTGTTCCGGGTAATGGCACAAGAATTTTAAACTCTATAAACTTCAAATTAAAAATATACTGTTTTGCCTTGGATTAGTCATTCAACACAAAATCAAATATTTTGTGTTTTTTTGAAACATTCATTGGCCAAATATTAGGTTATTTTTGTATTCACAGATTATTAAGGATTGATTCGTAGTCAAAATTCTTTTGCCAAAACACGACACACGCCTCACTATAAATTATTTGAACTTATGTTATACTTAATGCGTTTCACTATGGCTTTAAAATTAATTATCCAGCTGCTTCGGCAACGGGTTTGAACTGCGGCCTTGACGGGCAGTTTGGCGTATTCTGCACTGGTTGAGAACTTATTACTTCACTTTATGTTGGATCTTGATTCCACAATCTATATATTAGCTTTTATCATTCCTTGGTTGACTTTTCATGGTTTAAAGCACTTTAAGATGAATTTTATTGAAACTTGCTGAGGATAGTAAAACAAGTGATGTGATATGAAAATGCGCGTGGCTGAACAATTCTTCCTTCTTACGCACAGCACAAAACACGGATTAGAAATAAACGTGGATGATTGGCACAGTTGAAGCAAAACCCAAATATGCTGATCGTCGACACAACCAGTATTCGTTTATGATATGTTTGGCTGTGTATGAATTCACTTGGTGCCAAATCTGTGGAATTAAATAGATAAAAGAAACAACTCTCAATTAAATTGAGAACAAATTGATATCAGATAATGGCATTACCGTTTTTCCGAATTGGCACCATACAAAAAAAATTGAGTGTTCGTCAGCTAGATCATAGGTTTTGTAAAAAGCTTGATGATGATCAACACTTTTAGGGAATACTATTGGCCGTGAAATGAAAGGTTTAGCCAATCCTTAGAATCTGTAGACCTCATGCAAATTAGACCATTTAAGATATGGAAAGGTATACTTGAAGCAAACTTACCGACTTTTATTTAAAAAAAACCCAAATTTTAGAATTTGCTTTGTAGAACAATTTATATGATGATATCGAGTTCCGTTTCGAAAATAGATGCAGAAGCATCCAAGTCTCACGAAATACAAGGGCCAGCTTTGTCAAATCAATCACATGTCCATATGATAGCAAATATATCGTGACCTATAATATGTACAGTCTCGTTTCTTACGTCGTTTGTTAAACAAACTTTGACACACAATCCATGCAATTTATATGATGACTAGCAAAATGCCCGCTTCTTCGTATGCGGAAAGGATATAAAAACAAATAAACAATATATAATATGGAAATGACAAACACTGAAAATTTGGTCGCACTAATACCAATTTTAATCAATATTTATTTTTATCTTAGTACTGTACGTACCCCTTGAGTTCGATTTTCAAAAAGGTCAGCCGTATATCACCCTTACACATTAACAGCGAGATCAACGTTGGACACCAATACACACCCTAACTCCAAAAAATAAAAATTCCAGCACTGTCCCTACACCCAAAAACAAATTGAGTTCCATTAAGTAATTTTCGTACACTTATGGCACGTATTTCGACGACATATCTCAGCCATAATAATTACAGTAATTCCAAATCTCAAGATTCCATCTGTATCCGTTCGTCCAATTCCAAATTGTACCAAACTTAGTATCAAGTCGAACTCTTCGTACCCATAAGTAAGATTTTCCAAAACTACCTCAATCCTTCACTTTAGTAGTAATCTTACTTCCAAATTTCAGGATTCAAACTCTATCCGTTAAACCAAATTAAAATTGTACTAAATTTAGAACAATTTAGAATTTTCGTACCAATTTTCAAAACTTCCTCAACGCAACAGGGCTACAATAATCATACTTTCAAATTGCAGGATTCCACCGCTATCCGTTCACCTACATACAAATTGTACTAAATTTAGTACCATTTAGTACTTTTCGTAACCTTAAGTTTGCTTTTTCAAAACAACCTGAATCCTACTCTTCGACTGTAATTCCAAATTTCAGGATTCCAGCTCTATTAATTCACCCGAATCCAAATTGTATAAAATTTAGTACCATTTCTTTCCCAAACAAAAATTTCAGGATTCGAGCTCTACCCGTTCACCCAAATCCATATTGTACCATATTTAGTATCATTTAGTACTTCTCGTGCCCATACGTACGACTTTTCAAAATTTCCTCAATACTACACTCCTACAGTAATCTTAATTCCTAATTCCAACACTATCCGTTTACTAAAATTCAAATTGTACCAAATTTAGTGCTTTCTGTACCCATAAGTAAGAATTTCCAAAACTCAATTCTACTGTCCGCCAGTAATCTTAGTTCCAAATTTCAGAATTCCAGCTCTATCCGTTCATCCAAATCCAAATTATACCAAATTTAGTACCATTTAGTACTTTTCGTACCCAAAGGTACGAATTTCCAAAACTATCTCAATCCTATACCCCTACAGTAATCTTAATTCAAAACTTTAGGATTCCAGCTCTATCCGTTCACCCAAATCCAAATTTATTACTGCTCGTATTCATAAATACGAACTTCCAAAACCATATCCTTATTTCAACGCCATTTCCCAACCTTGATTCCCATACCAAATTTGAAGATTCTAGCTTTATCCATTAAAATATGCAATTGGTACCAAATTTAGAAACTTTTAGTACTTTTCGTACACTTATAGGTCGAGTTTCTAAATACCCTTTGGTACATCTTCCTAACTCTCCATCAATGACCACTCGTTCAAAATTTCAGATTTCTAGCTCTTCGCGTTTGCCTAATACAATGGATTCCATACTTAGTACACTTTAGCACTTTTCGTACCTTTCTACGACGAATTTCCAAAAACCCCTTTATACAAAATCAAATTGTACCAAATTCTGTACAATTCGATTTTCCAAAACAACCTTAATCCTTCACTTCAACAGTAACCATAATTCCAAATAACAGGATTCCAGCACTATCCGTGCGCTTAAATCCAAGTTGTACAATTTGGTACATTTCGTACCTATAAGTACGAATTTCAAAAACTACTTCATCTCAATCCTATAATCCAACAACAGTCGGACCAAATTCCAGGATTCCAGCTCTATCCGTTCCCCCAAATCCAAATTGTACCACAGGTAGTACCACTTAGTAATTTTCGTACCCTTACTACCTCAGTCCTACACTCCAATAGTAATCCTAATTTCAAATTTCAGGACTCAAACACTATCCGTCACCCAAATCCAAATTCTACCTCTATAGCCTACCGCGAGCGGGTTGCAAATTCTAACTCTTTCCGTTTACTAAAATTCATACTTTAAATTAAAATAAATAAAATTAAAATACTTAAAATTCAGGATTTCAGTTCTATCCGTTCACCCAAATCCAAATTGTAATAAATTTAGTACCATTTAGTACTTTTCGTACACATAAATACGATTTTCCAAAATTTGCCCAATCCTATGCTCCAACAATAATCTCAATTTCAAATTTCAGGATTCCAGCTCTGTCCGTTCACTCGAATCCCTATTGTACCAAATTTAGTACTTTTCGAACACATAAGTACCTCTATAGCCTACCGCGAGCGGGTTGCAAATTCTAACTCTTTCCGTTTACTAAAATTCATACTTTAAATTAAAATACTTAAAATTCAGGATTTCAGTTCTATCCGTTCACCCAAATCCAAATTGTAATAAATTTAGTACCATTTAGTACTTTTCGTACACATAAATACGATTTTCCAAAATTTCCCCAATCCTATGCTCCAACAATAATCTCAATTTCAAATTTCAGGATTCCAGCTCTGTCCGTTCACTCGAATCCCTATTGTACCAAATTTAGTACTTTTCGAACACATAAGTACGAATTTCCAAAACCACCCCCATATCTCAGTCCTACACTTCACAGTAATCTTAATTCCAAATTTCAGGTTTCCAGCTACATACATACGTTCACCCAAATCCAGATTGTACTAAATTTAGTACCATTTAATACTTTGCGTACCCATAAGTACGAATTTTCAAAACTACCTCAATTCTACACCCCACCAGTAATCTCAATTCCAAATTTCGAGATTCCAACTATATCCGTTCGACCAAATCCCCATTGTCCCAAATTTAGTACCATTTAGTACTTTTCATTCACATAAGTAAGAATTTCCAAAACTTCCCCAGTCCTACACTCCAACAGTAATATCAATTCCAAATTTCAGGAATCCAGCTCTATCCGTTCACCCAAATCCAAATTGTACTAAATTTAGTACCATTTAGTACTTTGCGTACACTCAAGTTTCCAAAAACCCTTTGGTGCATCTTTCTTACTCTTCATCAGTGATCCTCAGTCCAAATTTGAGGAATCAAACTCTATCCGTTCACCCAAATCGAAACTGTACCAAATTTAGTGCTATTTAGTATTTTTCGTACCCTATGTACGAATTTCCAAAACTTCCACAATACTAAACTCCACCAGTAATCTCAGTTCCAAATTTCGAGATTCCAGAGCTATCCGTTCACCCAAATACCCATTATACAAAATTTAGTTCCATTTAGTACTTTCCGTACACATAAGTACTAATTTCCAAAACCACCCTCATATCTCAATCCTACACTTCAACAGTAATATTAATTCCAAATTTCAGGTTTCCAGCTCTTTCCGTTCATTCAAATCCAAATGGTACTAAATTTAGTACCATTTAGTGCTTTTCGTACGCATAAGTACGAATTTTCAAAACTACCCCAATCCTACACCCCACCAGTAATCTCAATTCCAAATTTCGAGATTCCAGCTTTTATCCGTTCACCCAAATCCCCATTTTATCAAATTTAGTACCATTTAGTACTTTTCATACACATAAGTACGAATTTCCAAAAGTTCTTCAATCCTACACTCCAACAGTAATCTCAATTCCAAATATCACCCGTTCACCCAAATCCCTATTGTACCAAATTTAGTACTATTTAGTACTTTTCGTACACATAAGCACGAATTTCCAAAACTACCCTCATATCTCAATCCTACACTACAACAGTAACCTTAATTCCGAATTTCAGGTTTCCAGCTCTTTACGTTCACCCAAATCTAAATTGTACTAAATTTAGTACCATTTAGTACTTTTCGTATAAATGATTGGTAATTTTCCAAACCATTTCCTTTTAGAAGCACCACTTCCCAATCATGATTTCCATACCAAATTCCTATATTCATGGGGCCTATTATTGATTTCATTAATTATTTAGCGATTTCTTCAAATTACAGATTTTGAAATTGAATAGTTATGACTGTACATCTCCATATACGATAAAATTCTTAATTGCAAATAAATAGTGGTAATATGCACAATTTTATTGCACTTTCATTGATTTGCAAACATTTAGTTATTCACGACATCTGTTGCAATGGAAGATAACAAATGTCTTATCTTTCTATTATTTAGTGGTTTACGATAAAATAAGTGCGCCTAGAAGTAAACTCCAAATTTTGAAATTATGTGTGATCGGTTACGGTATCATGAAGTTATAGCATTGTTAATTTGACACATGTCTTGCAGAGGGCCAACTAAGTGCATAAGTACGTAATAATAATGAAAAATAAGGATTTTTGTTGTTGTTATTTTTTGTGGTTCCAGGACGAATTTTCTAAAACCCGGCCTTATCTCGCACATTTGCATCAACAGTGACCCACTGGTAAAATTTCAAGCTCCTAGTTTTAGCCGTTTTGGCTGGGCGTTGATGATGAGTCAGTCAGTCAGTCAGTCAGTCAATCACTTATCACCAAGCTCATTTATATATATAGATATCGAGTTCCGTTTCGAAAATAGATGCAGAAGCATCCAAGTCTCACGAAATACAAGGGCCAGCTTTGTCAAATCAATCACATGTCCATATGACAGCAAATATATCGTGACCTATAAAATCTACAGTCTCGTTTCTTACGTCGTTTGTTAAACAAACTTTGACACACAATCCATGCATTTTATATGATGATATCGAGTTCCGTTTCGAAAATAGATGCAGAAGCATCCAAGTCTCACGAAATACAAGGGCCAGCTTTGTCAAATCAATCACATGTCCATATGACAGCAAATATATCGTGACCTATAATATATACAGTCTCGTTTCTTACGTCGTTTGCTAAACAAACTTTGACACACAGTCCATGCAATTTATATGATGATATCGAGTTCCGTTTCGAAAATAGATGCAGAAGCATCCAAGTCTCACGAAATACAAGGGCCAGCTTTGTCAAATCAATCACATGTCCATATGACAGCAAATATATCGTGACCTATAATATCTACAGTCTCGTTTCTTACGTCGTTTGTTAAACAAACTTTGACACACAATCCATGCAATTTATATGATGATATCGAGTTCCGTTTCGAAAATAGATGCAGAAGCATCCAAGTCTCACGAAATACAAGGGCCAGCTTTGTCAAATCAATCACATGTCCATATGACAGCAAATATATCGTGACCTATAAAATCTACAGTCTAGTTTCTTTCGGCATTTGTTAAGCAAACTTTGACACACAATCCATGCAATTTATATGATCATATCTAGTTCCGTTTCGAAAATAGATGCAGAAGCATCCAAGTCTCACGAAATACAAGGGCCAGCTTTGTCAAATCAATCACATGTCCATATGACAGCAAATATATCGTGACCTATAAAATCTACAGTCTCGTTTCTTACGTCGTTTGTTAAGCAAACTTTGACACACAATCCATGCAATTTATATGATGATATCGAGTTCCGTTTCGAAAATAGATGCAGAAGCATCCAAGTCTCACGAAATACAAGGGCCAGCTTTGTCAAATCAATCACATGTCCATATGACAGCAAGTATATCGTGACCTATAAAATCTACAGTCTCGTTTCTTACGTCGTTTGTTAAACAAACTTTGACACACAATCCATGCAATTTATATGATGATATCGAGTTCCGTTTCGAAAATAGATGCAGAAGCATCCAAGTCTCACGAAATACAAGGGCCAGCTTTGTCAAATCAACCACATGTCCATATGACAGCAAATATATCGTGACCTATAATATCTACAGTCTCGTTTCTTACGTCGTTTGTTAAGCAAACTTTGACACACAGTCCATGCAATTTATATGATGATATCGAGTTCCGTTTCGAAAATAGATGCAGAAGCATCCAAGTCTCACGAAATACAAGGGCCAGCTTTGTCAAATCAATCACATGTCCATATGACAGCAAATATATCGTGACCTATAAAATCTACAGTCTCGTTTCTTACGTCGTTTGTTAAGCAAACTTTGACACACAATCCATGCAATTTATATAATGATATCGAGTTCCGTTTCGAAAATAGATGCAGAAGCATCCAAGTCTCACGAAATACAAGGGCCAGCTTTGTCAAATCAATCACATGTCCATATGACAGCAAATATATCGTGACCTATAAAATCTACAGTCTCGTTTCTTACGTCGTTTGTTAAACAAACTTTGACACACAATCCATGCAATTTATATGATGATATCGAGTTCCGTTTCGAAAATAGATGCAGAAGCATCCAAGTCTCACGAAATACAAGGGCCAGCTTTGTCAAATCAATCACATGTCCATATGACAGCAAATATATCGTGACCTATAATATATACAGTCTCGTTTCTTACGTCGTTTGCTAAACAAACTTTGACACACAGTCCATGCAATTTATATGATGATATCGAGTTCCGTTTCGAAAATAGATGCAGAAGCATCCAAGTCTCACGAAATACAAGGGCCAGCTTTGTCAAATCAATCACATGTCCATATGACAGCAAATATATCGTGACCTATAATATCTACAGTCTCGTTTCTTACGTCGTTTGTTAAACAAACTTTGACACACAATCCATGCAATTTATATGATGATATCGAGTTCCGTTTCGAAAATAGATGCAGAAGCATCCAAGTCTCACGAAATACAAGGGCCAGCTTTGTCAAATCAATCACATGTCCATATGACAGCAAATATATCGTGACCTATAAAATCTACAGTCTAGTTTCTTTCGGCATTTGTTAAGCAAACTTTGACACACAATCCATGCAATTTATATGATCATATCTAGTTCCGTTTCGAAAATAGATGCAGAAGCATCCAAGTCTCACGAAATACAAGGGCCAGCTTTGTCAAATCAATCACATGTCCATATGACAGCAAATATATCGTGACCTATAAAATCTACAGTCTCGTTTCTTACGTCGTTTGTTAAGCAAACTTTGACACACAATCCATGCAATTTATATGATGATATCGAGTTCCGTTTCGAAAATAGATGCAGAAGCATCCAAGTCTCACGAAATACAAGGGCCAGCTTTGTCAAATCAATCACATGTCCATATGACAGCAAGTATATCGTGACCTATAAAATCTACAGTCTCGTTTCTTACGTCGTTTGTTAAACAAACTTTGACACACAATCCATGCAATTTATATGATGATATCGAGTTCCGTTTCGAAAATAGATGCAGAAGCATCCAAGTCTCACGAAATACAAGGGCCAGCTTTGTCAAATCAACCACATGTCCATATGACAGCAAATATATCGTGACCTATAATATCTACAGTCTCGTTTCTTACGTCGTTTGTTATGCAAACTTTGACACACAGTCCATGCAATTTATATGATGATATCGAGTTCCGTTTCGAAAATAGATGCAGAAGCATCCAAGTCTCACGAAATACAAGGGCCAGCTTTGTCAAATCAATCACATGTCCATATGACAGCAAATATATCGTGACCTATAAAATCTACAGTCTCGTTTCTTACGTCGTTTGTTAAGCAAACTTTGACACACAATCCATGCAATTTATATAATGATATCGAGTTCCGTTTCGAAAATAGATGCAGAAGCATCCAAGTCTCACGAAATACAAGGGCCAGCTTTGTCAAATCAATCACATGTCCATATGACAGCAAATATATCGTGACCTATAAAATCTACAGTCTCGTTTCTTACGTCGTTTGTTAAACAAACTTTGACACACAATCCATGCAATTTATATGATGATATCGAGTTCCGTTTCGAAAATAGATGCAGAAGCATCCAAGTCTCACGAAATACAAGGGCCAGCTTTGTCAAATCAATCACCTGTCCATATGACAGCAAATATATCGTGACCTATAAAATCTACAGTCTCGTTTCTTACGTCGTTTGTTAAACAAACTTTGACACACAATCCATGCAATTTATATGATGATATCGAGTTCCGTTTCGAAAATAGATGCAGAAGCATCCAAGTCTCACGAAATACAAGGGCCAGCTTTGTCAAATCAATCACATGTCCATATGACAGCAAATATATCGTGACCTATAATATCTACAGTCTCGTTTCTTACGTCGTTTGCTAAACAAACTTTTACACACAATCCATGCAATTTATATGATGATATCGAGTTCCGTTTCGAAAATAGATGCAGACGCATCCAAGTCTCACGAAATACAAGGGCCAGCTTTGTCAAATCAATCACATGTCCATATGACAGCAAATATATCGTGACCTATAAAATCTACAGTCTCGTTTCTTACGTCGTTTGTTAAACAAACTTTGACACACAATCCATGCAATTTATATGATGATATCGAGTTCAGTTTCGAAAATAGATGCAGAAGCATCCAAGTCTCACGAAATACAAGGGCCAGCTTTGTCAAATCAATCACATGTCCATATGACAGCAAATATATCGTGACCTATAAAATCTACAGTCTCGTTTCTTACGTCGTTTGTTAAACAAACTTTGACACACAATCCATGCAATTTATATGATGATATCGAGTTCCGTTTCGAAAATAGATGCAGAAGCATCCAAGTCTCACGAAATACAAGGGCCAGCTTTGTCAAATCAATCACATGTCCATATGACAGCAAATATATCGTGACCTATAATATCTACAGTCTCGTTTCTTACGTCGTTTGTTAAGCAAACTTTGACACACAGTCCATGCAATTTATATGATGATATCGAGTTCCGTTTCGAAAATAGATGCAGAAGAATCCAAGTCTCACGAAATACAAGGGCCAGCTTTGTCAAATCAATCACATGTCCATATGACAGCAAATATATCGTGACCTATAAAATCTACAGTCTCGTTTCTTACGTCGTTTGTTAAGCAAACTTTGACACACAATCCATGCAATTTATATGATGATATCGAGTTCCGTTTCGAAAATAGATGCAGAAGCATCCAAGTCTCACGAAATACAAGGGCCAGCTTTGTCAAATCAATCACATGTCCATATGACAGCAAATATATCGTGACCTATAAAATCTACAGTCTCGTTTCTTACGTCGTTGGTAAACAAACTTTGACACAGAACCCATGCAATTTATATGATGATATCGAGTTCCGTTTCGAAAATAGATGCAGAAGCATCCAAGTCTCACGAAATACAAGGGCCAGCTTTGTCAAATCAATCACATGTCCATATGACAGCAAATATATCGTGACCTATAATATCTACAGTCTCGTTTCTTACGTCGTTTGTTAAACCAACTTTGACACACAATCCATGCAATTTATATGATGATATCGAGTTCCGTTTCGAAAATAGATGCAGAAGCATCCAAGTCTCACGAAATACAAGGGCCAGCTTTGTCAAATCAATCACATGTCCATATGACAGCAAATATATCGTGACCTATAATATCTACAGTCTCGTTTCTTACGTCGTTTGTTAAACAAACTTTGACACACAATCCATGCAATTTATATGATGATATCGAGTTCCGTTTCGAAAATAGATGCAGAAGCATCCAAGTCTCACGAAATACAAGGGCCAGCTTTGTCAAATCAATCACATGTCCATATGACAGCAAATATATCGTGACCTATAAAATCTACAGTCTCGTTTCTTACGTTGTTTGTTAAACAAACTTTGACACACAATCCATGCAATTTATATGATGATATCGAGTTCCGTTTCGAAAATAGATGCAGTAGCATCCAAGTCTCACGAAATACAAGGGCCAGCTTTGTCAAATCAATCACATGTCCATATGACAGCAAATATATCGTGACCTATAATATCTACAGTCTCGTTTCTTACGTCGTTTGTTAAACAAACTTTGACACACAATCCATGCAATTTATATGATGATATCGAGTTCCGTTTCGAAAATAGATGCAGAAGCATCCAAGTCTCACGAAATACAAGGGCCAGCTTTGTCAAATCAATCACATGTCCATATGACAGCAAATATATCGAGACCTATAAAATCTACAGTCTCGTTTCTTACGTCGTTTGTTAAACAAACTTTGACACACAATCCATGCAATTTATATGATGATATCTAGTTCCGTTTCGAAAATAGCTGCAGAAGCATCCAAGTCTCACGAAATACAAGGGCCAGCTTTGTCAAATCAATCACATGTCCATATGACAGCAAATATATCGAGACCTATAATATCTACAGTCTCGTTTCTTACGTCGTTTGTTAAACAAACTTTAACACACAATCCATGCAATTTATATGATGATATCGAGTTCCGTTTCGAAAATAGATGCAGAAGCATCCAAGTCGCACGAAATACAAGGGCCAGCTTTGTCAAATCAATCACATGTCCATATGACAGCAAATATATCGTGACCTATAAAATCTACAGTCTCGTTTCTTACGTCGTTTGTTAAACAAACTTTGACACACAATCCATGCAATTTATATGATGATATCGAGTTCCGTTTCGAAAATAGATGCAGAAGCATCCAAGTCTCACGAAATACAAGGGCCAGCTTTGTCAAATCAATCACATGTCCATATGACAGCAAATATATCGTGACCTATAAAATCTACAGTCTCGTTTCTTACGTCGTTGGTAAACAAACTTTGACACAGAACCCATGCAATTTATATGATGATATCGAGTTCCGTTTCGAAAATAGATGCAGAAGCATCCAAGTCTCACGAAATACAAGGGCCAGCTTTGTCAAATCAATCACATGTCCATATGACAGCAAATATATCGTGACCTATAATATCTACAGTCTCGTTTCTTACGTCGTTTGCTAAACAAACTTTTACACACAATCCATGCAATTTATATGATGATATCGAGTTCCGTTTCGAAAATAGATGCAGACGCATCCAAGTCTCACGAAATACAAGGGCCAGCTTTGTCAAATCAATCACATGTCCATATGACAGCAAATATATCGTGACCTATAAAATCTACAGTCTCGTTTCTTACGTCGTTTGTTAAACAAACTTTGACACACAATCCATGCAATTTATATGATGATATCGAGTTCCGTTTCGAAAATAGATGCAGAAGCATCCAAGTCTCACGAAATACAAGGGCCAGCTTTGTCAAATCAATCACATGTCCATATGACAGCAAATATATCGTGACCTATAAAATCTACAGTCTCGTTTCTTACGTCGTTTGTTAAACAAACTTTGACACACAATCCATGCAATTTATATGATGATATCGAGTTCCGTTTCGAAAATAGATGCAGAAGCATCCAAGTCTCACGAAATACAAGGGCCAGCTTTGTCAAATCAATCACATGTCCATATGACAGCAAATATATCGTGACCTATAATATCTACAGTCTCGTTTCTTACGTCGTTTGTTAAGCAAACTTTGACACACAGTCCATGCAATTTATATGATGATATCGAGTTCCGTTTCGAAAATAGATGCAGAAGCATCCAAGTCTCACGAAATACAAGGGCCAGCTTTGTCAAATCAATCACATGTCCATATGACAGCAAATATATCGTGACCTATAATATCTACAGTCTCGTTTCTTACGTCGTTTGTTAAACAAACTTTGACACACAATCCATGCAATGTATATGATGATATCGAGTTCCGTTTCGAAAATAGATGCAGAAGCATCCAAGTCTCACGAAATACAAGGGCCAGCTTTGTCAAATCAATCACATGTCCATATGACAGCAAATATATCGAGACCTATAAAATCTACAGTCTCGTTTCTTACGTCGTTTGTTAAACAAACTTTGACACACAATCCATGCAATTTATATGATGATATCTAGTTCCGTTTCGAAAATAGCTGCAGAAGCATCCAAGTCTAACGAAATACAAGGGCCAGCTTTGTCAAATCAATCACATGTCCATATGACAGCAAATATATCGAGACCTATAATATCTACAGTCTCGTTTCTTACGTCGTTTGTTAAACAAACTTTAACACACAATCCATGCAATTTATATGATGATATCGAGTTCCGTTTCGAAAATCGATGCAGAAGCATCCAAGTCTCACGAAATACAAGGGCCAGCTTTGTCAAATCAATCACATGTTCATATGACAGCAAATATATCGTGACCTATAATATCTACAGTCTCGTTTCTTACGTCGTTTGTTAAACAAACTTTGACACACAATCCATGCAATTTATATGATGATATCGAGTTCCGTTTCGAAAATAGATGCAGAAGCATCCAAGTCTCACGAAATACAAGGGCCAGCTTTGTCAAATCAATCACATGTCCATATGACAGCAAATATATCGTGACCTATAAAATCTAAAGTCTCGTTTCTTACGTCGTTCGCTAAACAAACTTTGACACACAATCCATGCAATTTATATGATGATATCGAGTTCCGTTTCGAAAATAGATGCAGAAGCATCCAAGTCTCACGAAATACAAGGGCCAGCTTTGTCAAATCAATCACATGTCCATATGACAGCAAATATATCGTGACCTATAATATCTACAGTCTCGTTTCTTACGTCGTTTGCTAAACAAACTTTGACACACAATCCATGCAATTTATATCATGATATCGAGTTCCTTTTCGAAAATAGATGCAGAAGCATCCAAGTCTCACGAAATACAAGGGCCAGCTTTGTCAAATCAATCACATGTCCATATGACAGCAAATATGTCGTGACCTATAAAATCTACAGTCTCGTTTCTTTCGGCATTTGTTAAGCAAACTTTGACACACAATCCATGCAATTTATATGATGATATCTAGTTCCGTTTCGAAAATAGATGCAGAAGCATCCAAGTCTCACGAAATAAAAAGGCCAGCTTTGTCAAATCAATCACATGTCCATATGACAGCAAATGTATCGTGACCTATAATATCTACAGTCTCGTTTCTTACGTCGTTTGTTAAACAAACTTTGACACACAATCCATGCAACTTATATGATGATATCGAGTTCCGTTTCGAAAATAGATGCAGAAGCATCCAAGTCTCACGAAATACAAGGGCCAGCTTTGTCAAATCAATCACATGTCCATATGACAGCAAATATATCTGACCTATAATATGTACAGTCTCGTTTCTTACGTCGTTTGTTAAAAAAACTTTGACACACAATCCATGCAATTTATATGATGATATCGAGTTCCGTTTCGAAAATAGATGCAGAAGCATCCAAGTCTCACGAAATACAAGGGCCAGCTTTGTCAAATCAATCACATGTCCATATGACAGCAAATATATCGTGACCTATAATATCGACAGTCTCGTTTCTTACGTCGTTTGTTAAGCAAACTTTGACACACAATCCATGCAATTTATATGGTGATATCGAGTTCCGTTTCGAAAATAGATGCAGAAGCATCCAAGTCTCACGAAATACAAGGGCCAGCTTTGTCAAATCAATCACATGTCCATATGACAGCAAATATATCGAGACCTTTAATATCTACAGTCTCGTTTCTTACGTCGTTTGTTAAACAAACTTTGACACACAATCCATGCAATTTATATCATGATATCGAGTTCCGTTTCGAAAATGTATGCAGAAGCATCCAAGACTCACGAAATACAAGGGTCAGCTTTGTCAAATCAATCACATGTCCATATGACAGCAAATATATCGAGACCTATAATATCTACAGTCTCGTTTCTTACGTCGTTTGTTCAACAAACTTTGACACACATGATATGATGATATCGAGTTCCGTTTCGAAAATAGATGCAGAAGCATCCAAGTCTCACGAAATACAAGGGCCAGCTTTGTCAAATCAATCACATGTCCATATGACAGCAAATATATCGTGACCTATAAAATCTACAGTCTCGTTTCTTACGTCGTTTGTTAAACAAACTTTGACACACAATCCATGCAATTTATATGATGATATCGAGTTCCGTTTCGAAAATAGATGCAGAAGCATCCAAGTCTCACGAAATACAAGGGCCAGCTTTGTCAAATCAATCACATGTCCATATGAGAGCAAATATATCGTGACCTATAATATCTACAGTCTCGTTTCTTACGTCGTTTGTTCAACAAACTTTAACACACAATCCATGCAATTTATATTATGATATCGAGTTCCGTTTCGAAAATAGATGCAGAAACATCCAAGTCTCACGAAATACAAGGGCCAGCTTTGTCAAATCAATCACATGTCCATATGACAGCAAATATATCGTGAGCTGTAATATCTACAGTCTCGTTTCTTACGTCGTTTGTTAAACAAACTTTGACACACAATCCATGCAATTTATATGATGATATCGAGTTCCGTTTTGAAAATAGATGCAGAAGCATCCAAGTCTCACGAAATACAAGGGCCAGCTTTGTCAAATCAATCACATGTCCATATGACAGCAAATATATCGTGACCTATAAAATCTACAGTCTCGTTTCTTACGTCGTTTGTTAAACAAACTTTGACACACAATCCATGCAATTTATATGATGATATCGAGTTCCGTTTCGAAAATAGACGCAGAAGCATCCAAGTCTCACGAAATACAAGGGCCAGCTTTGTCAAATCAATCACATGTCCATATGACTGCAAATATATCGTGACCTATAAAATCTACAGTCCCGTTTCTTACGTCGTTTGTTAAACAAACTTTGACACACAATCCATGCAATTTATATGATGATATCGAGTTCCGTTTCGAAAATAGATGCAGAAGCATCCAAGTCTCACGAAATACAAGGGCCAGCTTTGTCAAATCAATCACATGTCCATATGACAGCAAATATATCGTGACCTATAATATCTACAGTCTCGTTCCTTACGTCGTTTGTTAAACAAACTTTGACACACAATCCATGCAATTTATATGATGATATCGAGTTCCGTTTCGAAAATAGATGCAGAAGCATCCAAGTCTCACGAAATACAAGGGCCAGCATTGTCAAATCAATCACATGTCCATATGACAGCAAATATATCGTGACCTATAAAATCTACAGTCTCGTTTCTTACGTCGTTTGTTAAACAAACTTTGACACACAATCCATGCAATTTATATGATGATATCGAGTTCCGTTTCGAAAATAGATGCAGAAGCATCCAAGTCTCACGTCGTTTGTTAAACCAACTTTGACACACAATCCATGCAATTTATATGATGATATCGAGTTCCGTTTCGAAAATAGATGCAGAAGCATCCAAGTCTCACGAAATACAAGGGCCAGCTTTGTCAAATCAATCACATGTCCATATGACAGCAAATATATCGTGACCTATAATATCTACAGTCTCGTTTCTTACGTCGTTTGTTAAACAAACTTTGACACACAATCCATGCAATTTATATGATGATATCGAGTTCCGTTTCGAAAATAGATGCAGAAGCATCCAAGTCTCACGAAATACAAGGGCCAGCTTTGTCAAATCAATCACATGTCCATATGACAGCAAATATATCGTGACCTATAAAATCTACAGTCTCGTTTCTTACGTTGTTTGTTAAACAAACTTTGACACACAATCCATGCAATTTATATGATGATATCGAGTTCCGTTTCGAAAATAGATGTAGTAGCATCCAAGTCTCACGAAATACAAGGGCCAGCTTTGTCAAATCAATCACATGTCCATATGACAGCAAATATATCGTGACCTATAATATCTACAGTCTCGTTTCTTACGTCGTTTGTTAAACAAACTTTGACACACAATCCATGCAATTTATATGATGATATCGAGTTCCGTTTCGAAAATAGATGCAGAAGCATCCAAGTCTCACGAAATACAAGGGCCAGCTTTGTCAAATCAATCACATGTCCATATGACAGCAAATATATCGAGACCTATAAAATCTACAGTCTCGTTTCTTACGTCGTTTGTTAAACAAACTTTGACACACAATCCATGCAATTTATATGATGATATCTAGTTCCGTTTCGAAAATAGCTGCAGAAGCATCCAAGTCTCACGAAATACAAGGGCCAGCTTTGTCAAATCAATCACATGTCCATATGACAGCAAATATATCGAGACCTATAATATCTACAGTCTCGTTTCTTACGTCGTTTGTTAAACAAACTTTAACACACAATCCATGCAATTTATATGATGATATCGAGTTCCGTTTCGAAAATAGATGCAGAAGCATCCAAGTCTCACGAAATACAAGGGCCAGCTTTGTCAAATCAATCACATGTCCATATGACAGCAAATATATCGTGACCTATAAAATCTACAGTCTCGTTTCTTACGTCGTTTGTTAAGCAAACTTTGACACACAATCCATGCAATTTATATGATGATATCGAGTTCCGTTTCGAAAATAGATGCAGAAGCATCCAAGTCTCACGAAATACAAGGGCCAGCTTTGTCAAATCAATCACATGTCCATATGACAGCAAATATATCGTGACCTATAAAATCTACAGTCTCGTTTCTTACGTCGTTTGTTAAACAAACTTTGACACACAATGCATGCAATTTATATGATGATATCGAGTTCCGTTTCGAAAATAGATGCAGAAGCATCCAAGTCTCACGAAATACAAGGGCCAGCTTTGTCAAATCAATCACATGTTCATATGACAGCAAATATATCGTGACCTATAATATCTACAGTCTCGTTTCTTACGTCGTTTGTTAAACAAACTTTGACACACAATCCATGCAATTTATATGATGATATCGAGTTCCGTTTCGAAAATAGATGCAGAAGCATCCAAGTCTCACGAAATACAAGGGCCAGCTTTGTCAAATCAATCACATGTCCATATGACAGCAAATATATCGTGACCTATAATATCTACAGTCTCGTTTCTTACGTCGTTTGCTAAACAAACTTTGACACACAATCCATGCAACTTATATGATGATATCGAGTTCCGTTTCGAAAATAGATGCAGAAGCATCCAAGTCTCACGAAATACAAGGGCCAGCTTTGTCAAATCAATCACATGTCCATATGACAGCAAATATATCGTGACCTATAATATCTACAGTCTCGTTTCTTACGTCGTTTGCTAAACAAACTTTGACACACAATCCATGCAATTTATATGATGATATCGAGTTCCGGTTCGAAAATAGATGCAGAAGCATCCAAGTCTCACGAAATACAAGGGCCAGCTTTGTCAAATCAATCACATGTCCATATGACAGCAAATATATCGTGACCTATAATATCTACAGTCTCGTTTTTTACGTCGTTTGTTAAACAAACTTTGACACACAATCCATGCAATTTATATGATGATATCGAGTTCCGTTTCGAAAATAGATGCAGAAGCATCCAAGTCTCACGAAATACAAGGGCCAGCTTTGTCAAACCAATCACATGTCCATATGACAGCAAATATATCGTGACCTATAAAATCTACAGTCTCGTTTCTTACGTCGTTTGTTAAACAAACTTTGACACACAATCCATGCAATTTATATGATGATATCGAGTTCCGTTTCGAAAATAGATGCAGAAGCATCCAAGTCTCACGAAATACAAGGGCCAGCTTTGTCAAATCAATCACATGTCCATATGACAGCAAATATATCGTGACCTATAATATCTACAGTCTCGTTTCTTACGTCGTTTGTTAAACAAACTTTGACACACAATCCATGCAATTTATATGATGATATCGAGTTCCGTTTCGAAAATAGATGCAGAAGCATCCAAGTCTCACGAAATACAAGGGCCAGCTTTGTCAAATCAATCACATGTCCATATGACAGCAAATATATCGAGACCTATAAAATCTACAGTCTCGTTTCTTACGTCGTTTGTTAAACAAACTTTGACACACAATCCATGCAATTTATATGATGGTATCTAGTTCCGTTTCGAAAATAGCTGCAGAAGCATCCAAGTCTAACGAAATACAAGGGCCAGCTTTGTCAAATCAATCACATGTCCATATGACAGCAAATATATCGAGACCTATAATATCTACAGTCTCGTTTCTTACGTCGTTTGTTAAACAAACTTTAACACACAATCCATGCAATTTATATGATGATATCGAGTTCCGTTTCGAAAATAGATGCAGAAGCATCCAAGTCTCACGAAATACAAGGGCCAGCTTTGTCAAATCAATCACATGTTCATATGACAGCAAATATATCGTGACCTATAATATCTACAGTCTCGTTTCTTACGTCGTTTGTTAAACAAACTTTGACACACAATCCATGCAATTTATATGATGATATCGAGTTCCGTTTCGAAAATAGATGCAGAAGCATCCAAGTCTCACGAAATACAAGGGCCAGCTTTGTCAAATCAATCACATGTCCATATGACAGCAAATATATCGTGACCTATAATATCTACAGTCTCGTTTCTTACGTCGTTTGCTAAACAAACTTTGACACACAATCCATGCAATTTATATGATGATATCGAGTTCCGTTTCGAAAATAGATGCAGAAGCATCCAAGTCTCACGAAATACAAGGGCCAGCTTTGTCAAATCAATCACATGTCCATATGACAGCAAATATATCGTGACCTATAATATCTACAGTCTCGTTTCTTACGTCGTTTGCTAAACAAACTTTGACACACAATCCATGCAATTTATATGATGATATCGAGTTCCGTTTCGAAAATAGATGCAGAAGCATCCAAGTCTCACGAAATACAAGGGCCAGCTTTGTCAAATCAATCACATGTCCATATGACAGCAAATATATCGTGACCTATAATATCTACAGTCTCGTTTCTTACGTCGTTTGCTAAACAAACTTTGACACACAATCCATGCAATTTATATGATGATATCGAGTTCCTTTTCGAAAATAGATGCAGAAGCATCCAAGTCTCACGAAATACAAGGGCCAGCTTTGTCAAATCAATCACATGTCCATATGACAGCAAATATGTCGTGACCTATAAAATCTACAGTCTCGTTTCTTTCGGCATTTGTTAAGCAAACTTTGACACACAATCCATGCAATTTATATGATGATATCTAGTTCCGTTTCGAAAATAGATGCAGAAGCATCCAAGTCTCACGAAATAAAAAGGCCAGCTTTGTCAAATCAATCACATGTCCATATGACAGCAAATGTATCGTGACCTATAATATCTACAGTCTCGTTTCTTACGTCGTTTGTTAAACAAACTTTGACACACAATCCATGCAACTTATATGATGATATCGAGTTCCGTTTCGAAAATAGATGCAGAAGCATCCAAGTCTCACGAAGTACAAGGGCCAGCTTTGTCAAATCAATCACATGTCCATATGACAGCAAATATATCTGACCTATAATATGTACAGTCTCGTTTCTTACGTCGTTTGTTAAAAAAACTTTGACACACAATCCATGCAATTTATATGATGATATCGAGTTCCGTTTCGAAAATAGATGCAGAAGCATCCAAGTCTCACGAAATACAAGGGCCAGCTTTGTCAAATCAATCACATGTCCATATGACAGCAAATATATCGTGACCTATAATATCGACATTCTCGTTTCTTACGTCGTTTGTTAAGCAAACTTTGACACACAATCCATGCAATTTATATGGTGATATCGAGTTCCGTTTCGAAAATAGATGCAGAAGCATCCAAGTCTCACGAAATACAAGGGCCAGCTTTGTCAAATCAATCACATGTCCATATGACAGCAAATATATCGAGACCTATAATATCTACAGTCTCGTTTCTTACGTCGTTTGTTAAACAAACTTTGACACACAATCCATGCAATTTATATCATGATATCGAGTTCCGTTTCGAAAATGTATGCAGAAGCATCCAAGACTCACGAAATACAAGGGTCAGCTTTGTCAAATCAATCACATGTCCATATGACAGCAAATATATCGAGACCTATAATATCTACAGTCTCGTTTCTTACGTCGTTTGTTAAACAAACTTTGACACACATGATATGATGATATCGAGTTCCGTTTCGAAAATAGATGCAGAAGCATCCAAGTCTCACGAAATACAAGGGCCAGCTTTGTCAAATCAATCACATGTCCATATGACAGCAAATATATCGTGACCTATAAAATCTACAGTCTCGTTTCTTACGTCGTTTGTTAAACAAACTTTGACACACAATCCATGCAATTTATATGATGATATCGAGTTCCGTTTCGAAAATAGATGCAGAAGCATCCAAGTCTCACGAAATACAAGGGCCAGCTTTGTCAAATCAATCACATGTCCATATGAGAGCAAATATATCGTGACCTATAATATCTACAGTCTCGTTTCTTACGTCGTTTGTTCAACAAACTTTAACACACAATCCATGCAATTTATATGATGATATCGAGTTCCGTTTCGAAAATAGATGCAGAAGCATCCAAGTCTCACGAAATACAAGGGCCAGCTTTGTCAAATCAATCACATGTCCATATGACAGCAAATATATCGTGAGCTGTAATATCTACAGTCTCGTTTCTTACGTCGTTTGTTAAACAAACTTTGACACACAATCCATGCAATTTATATGATGATATCGAGTTCCGTTTTGAAAATAGATGCAGAAGCATCCAAGTCTCACGAAATACAAGGGCCAGCTTTGTCAAATCAATCACATGTCCATATGACAGCAAATATATCGTGACCTATAAAATCTACAGTCTCGTTTCTTACGTCGTTTGTTAAACAAACTTTGACACACAATCCATGCAATTTATATGATGATATCGAGTTCCGTTTCGAAAATAGATGCAGAAGCATCCAAGTCTCACGAAATACAAGGGCCAGCTTTGTCAAATCAATCACATGTCCATATGACTGCAAATATATCGTGACCTATAAAATCTACAGTCTCGTTTCTTACGTCGTTTGTTAAACAAACTTTGACACACAATCCATGCAATTTATATGATGATATCGAGTTCCGTTTCGAAAATAGATGCAGAAGCATCCAAGTCTCACGAAATACAAGGGCCAGCTTTGTCAAATCAATCACATGTCCATATGACAGCAAATATATCGTGACCTATAATATCTACAGTCTCGTTTCTTACGTCGTTTGTTAAGCAAACATTGACACACAATCCATGCAATTTATATGATGATATCGAGTTCCGTTTCGAAAATAGATGCAGAAGCATCCAAGTCTCACGAAATACAAGGGCCAGCATTGTCAAATCAATCACATGTCCATATGACAGCAAATATATCGTGACCTATAAAATCTACAGTCTCGTTTCTTACGTCGTTTGTTAAACAAACTTTGACACACAATCCATGCAATTTATATGATGATATCGAGTTCCGTTTCGAAAATAGATGCAGAAGCATCCAAGTCTCACGAAATACAATGGCCAGCTTTGTCAAATCAATCACATGTTCATATGACAGCAAATATATCGTGACCTATAATATCTACAGTCTCGTTTCTTACGTCGTTTGTTAAACAAACTTTGACACACAATCCATGCAATTTATATGATGATATCGAGTTCCGTTTCGAAAATAGATGCAGAAGCATCCAAGTCTCACGAAATACAAGGGCCAGCATTGTCAAATCAATCACATGTCCATATGACAGCAAATATATCGTGACCTATAAAATCTACAGTCTCGTTTCTTACGTCGTTTGTTAAACAAACTTTGACACACAATCCATGCAATTTATATGATGAAATCGAGTTCCGTTTCGAAAATAGATGCAGAAGCATCCAAGTCTCACGAAATACAAGGGCCAGCTTTGTCAAATCAATCACATGTCCATATGACAGCAAATATATCGTGACCTATAAAATCTACAGTCTCGTTTCTTACGTCGTTTGCTAAACAAACTTTGACACACAATCCATGCAATTTATATGATGATATCGAGTTCCGTTTCGAAAATAGATGCAGAAGCATCCAAGTCTCACGAAATACAAGGGCCAGCTTTGTCAAATCAATCACATGTCCATATGACAGCAAATATATCGTGACCTATAAAATCTACAGTCTCGTTTCTTACGTCGTTTGTTAAACAAACTTTGACACACAATCCATGCTATTTATATGATGATATCGAGTTCCGTTTCGAAAATAGATGCAGAAGCATCCAAGTCTCACGAAATACAAGGGCCAGCTTTGTCAAATCAATCACATGTCCATATGACAGCAAATATATCGTGACCTATAAATTCTACAGTCTCGTTTCTTTCGGCATTTGTTAAGCAAACTTTGACACACAATCCATGCAATTTATATGATGATATCTAGTTCCGTTTCGAAAATAGATGCAGAAGCATCCAAGTCTCACGAAATACAAGGGCCAGCTTTGTCAAATCAATCACATGTCCATATGACAGCAAATATATCGTGACCTATAATATCTACAGTCTCGTTTCTTACGTCGTTTGTTAAACAAACTTTGACACACAATCCATGCAATTTATATGATGATATCGAGTTCCGTTTCGAAAATAGATGCAGAAGCATCCAAGTCTCACGAAATACAAGGGCCAGCTTTGTCAATGACAGCAAATATATCGTGACCTATAATATGTACAGTCTCGTTTCTTACTTCGTTTGTTAAAAAAACTTTGACACACAATCCATGCAATTTATATGATGATATCGAGTTCCGTTTCGAAAATAGATGTAGAAGCATCCAAGTCTCACGAAATACAAGGGCCAGCTTTGTCAAATCAATCACATGTCCATATGACAGCAAATATATCGTGACCTATAATATCGACAGTCTCGTTTCTTACGTCGTTTGTTAAGCAAACTTTGACACACAATCCATGCAATTTATATGATGATATCGAGTTCCGTTTCGAAAATAGATGCAGAAGCATCCAAGTCTCACGAAATACAAGGGCCAGCTTTGTCAAATCAATCACATGTCCATATGACAGCAAATATATCGAGACCTATAATATCTACAGTCTCGTTTCTTACGTAGTTTGTTAAACAAACTTTGACACACAATCCATGCAATTTATATGATAATATCTAGTTCCGTTTCGAAAATTTATGCAGAAGCATCCAAGTCTCACGAAATACAAGGGCCAGCTTTGTCAAATCAATCACATGTCCATATGACAGCAAATATATCGAGACCTATAATATCTACAGTCTCGTTTCTTACGTCGTTTGTTCAACAAACTTTGACACACAATCCATGCAATTTATATGATGATATCGAGTTCCGTTTCGAAAATAGATGCAGAAGCATCCAAGTCTCACGAAATACAAGGGCCAGCTTTGTCAAATCAATCACATGTCCATATGACAGCAAATATATCGTGACCTATAAAATCTACAGTCTCGTTTCTTACGTCGTTTGTTAAACAAACTTTGACAAACAATCCATGCAATTTATATGATGATATCGAGTTCCGTTTCGAAAATAGATGCAGAAGCATCCAAGTCTCACGAAATACAAGGGCCAGCTTTGTCAAATCAATCACATGTCCATATGAGAGCAAATATATCGTGACCTATAATATCTACAGTCTCGTTTCTTACGTCGTTTGTTAAACAAACTTTGACACACAATCCATGCAATTTATATGATGATATCGAGTTCCGTTTCGAAAATAGATGCAGAAGCATCCAAGTCTCACGAAATACAAGGGCCAGCTTTGTCAAATCAATCACATGTCCATATGACAGCAAATATATCGTGACCTATAAAATCTACAGTCTCGTTTCTTACGTCGTTTGTTAAACAAACTTTGACACACAATCCATGCAATTTATATGATGATATCGAGTTCCGTTTCGAAAATAGATGCAGAAGCATCCAAGTCTCACGAAATACAAGGGCCAGCTTTGTCAAATCAATCACATGTCCATATGACAGCAAATATATCGTGACCTATAAAATCTACAGTCTCGTTTCTTACGTCGTTTGTTAAACAAACTTTGACACACAATCCATGCAATTTATATGATGATATCGAGTTCCGTTTGGAAAATAGATGCAGAAGCATCCAAGTCTCACGAAATACAAGGGCCAGCTTTGTCAAATCAATCACATGTCCATATGACAGCAAATATATCGTGACCTATAATATGTACAGTCTCGTTTCTTACGTCATTTGTTAAGCAAACTTTGACACACAATCCATGCAATTTATATGATGATATCGAGTTCCGTTTCGAAAATAGATGCAGAAGCATCCAAGTCTCACGAAATACAAGGGCCAGCTTTGTCAAATCAATCACATGTCCATATGACAGCAAATATATCGAGACCTATAAAATCTACAGTCTCGTTTCTTACGTCGTTTGTTAAACAAGCTTTGACACACAATCCATGCAATTTATATGATGATATCGAGTTCCGTTTCGAAAATAGATGCAGAAGCATCCAAGTCTCACGAAATACAAGGGCCAGCTTTGTCAAATCAATCACATGTCC
The DNA here is from genome assembly GCF_047663935.1 of Musca autumnalis. NCBI lineage: Eukaryota > Metazoa > Arthropoda > Insecta > Diptera > Muscidae > Musca > Musca autumnalis. The sequence continues at coordinate 102,331 of NW_027411887.1, forward strand.
ATATGACAGCAAATATATCGTGACCTATAATATCTACGGTCTCGTTTCTTACGTCGTTTGTTAAACAAACTTTGACACACAATCCATGCAATTTATATGATGATATCGAGTTCCGTTTCGAAAATAGATGCAGAAGCATCCAAGTCTCACGAAATACAAGGGCCAGCTTTGTCAAATCAATCACATGTCCATATGACAGCAAATATATCGTGACCTATAAAATCTACAGTCTCGTTTCTTACGTCGTTTGTTAAACAAACTTTGACACACAATCCATGCAATTTATATGATGATATCGAGTTCCGTTTCGAAAATAGATGCAGAAGCATCCAAGTCTCACGAAATACAAGGGCCAGCTTTGTCAAATCAATCACATGTCCATATGACAGCAAATATATCGTGACCTATAAAATCTACAGTCTCGTTTCTTACGTCGTTTGCTAAACAAACTTTGACACACAATCCATGCAATTTATATGATGATATCGAGTTCCGTTTCGAAAATAGATGCAGAAGCATCCAAGTCTCACGAAATACAAGGGCCAGCTTTGTCAAATCAATCACATGTCCATATGACAGCAAATATATCGTGACCTATAAAATCTACAGTCTCGTTTCTTACGTCGTTTGTTAAACAAACTTTGACACACAATCCATGCAATTTATATGATGATATCGAGTTCCGTTTCGAAAATAGATGCAGAAGCATCCAAGTCTCACGAAATACAAGGGCCAGCTTTGTCAAATCAATCACATGTCCATATGACAGCAAATATATCGTGACCTATAAAATCTACAGTCTCGTTTCTTACGTCGTTTGTTAAACAAACTTTGACACACAATCCATGCAATTTATATGATGATATCGAGTTCCGTTTCGAAAATAGATGCAGAAGCATCCAAGTCTCACGAAATACAGGGGCCAGCTTTGTCAAATCAATCACATGTCCATATGACAGCAAATATATCGTGACCTATAAAATCTACAGTCTCGTTTCTTACGTCGTTTGTTAAACAAACTTTGACACACAATCCATGCAATTTATATGATGATATCGAGTTCCGTTTCGAAAATAGATGCAGAAGCATCCAAGTCTCACGAAATACAAGGGCCAGCTTTGTCAAATCAATCACATGTCCATATGACAGCAAATATATCGTGACCTATAATACGTCATTTGTTAAGCAAACTTTGACACACAATCCATGCAATTTATATGATGATATCGAGTTCCGTTTCGAAAATAGATGCAGAAGCATCCAAGTCTCACGAAATACAAGGGCCAGCTTTGTCAAATCAATCACATGTCCATATGACAGCAAATATATCGTGACCTATAAAATCTACAGTCTCGTTTCTTACGTCGTTTGTTAAACAAACTTTGACACACAATCCATGCAATTTATATGATGATATCGAGTTCCGTTTCGAAAATAGATGCAGAAGCATCCAAGTCTCACGAAATACAAGGGCCAGCTTTGTCAAATCAATCACATGTCCATATGACAGCAAATATATCGTGACCTATAATATGTACAGTCTCGTTTCTTACGTCATTTGTTAAGCAAACTTTGACACACAATCCATGCAATTTATATGATGATATCGAGTTCCGTTTCGAAAATAGATGCAGAAGCATCCAAGTCTCACGAAATACAAGGGCCAGCTTTGTCAAATCAATCACATGTCCATATGACAGCAAATATATCGTGACCTATAATATCTACAGTCTCGTTTCTTACGTCGTTTGCTAAACAAACTTTGACACACAATCCATGCAATTTATATGATGATATCGAGTTCCGTTTCGAAAATAGATGCAGAAGCATCCAAGTCTCACGAAATACAAGGGCCAGCTTTGTCAAATCAATCACATGTCCATATGACAGCAAATATATCGTGACCTATAAAATCTACAGTCTCGTTTCTTACGTCGTTTGTTAAACAAACTTTGACACACAATCCATGCAATTCATATGATGATATCGAGTTCCGTTTCGAAAATAGATGCAGAAGCATCCAAGTCTCACGAAATACAAGGGCCAGCTTTGTCAAATCAATCACATGTCCATATGACAGCAAATATATCGTGACCTATAATATCTACAGTCTCGTTTCTTACGTCGTTTGTTAAACAAACTTTGACACACAATCCATGGAATTTATATGATGATATCGAGTTCCGTTTCGAAAATAGATGCAGAAGCATCCAAGTCTCACGAAATACAAGGGCCAGCTTTGTCAAATCAATCACATGTCCATATGACAGCAAATATATCGTGACCTATAATATCTACAGTCTCGTTTCTTACGTCGTTTGTTAAACAAACTTTGACACACAATCCATGCAATTTATATGATGATATCGAGTTCCGTTTCGAAAATAGATGCAGAAGCATCCAAGTCTCACGAAATACAAGGGCCAGCTTTGTCAAATCAATCACATGTCCATATGACAGCAAATATATCGAGACCTATAAAATCTACAGTCTCGTTTCTTACGTCGTTTGTTAAACAAGCTTTGACACACAATCCATGCAATTTATATGATGATATCGAGTTCCGTTTCGAAAATAGATGCAGAAGCATCCAAGTCTAACGAAATACAAGGGCCAGCTTTGTCAAATCAATCACATGTCCATATGACAGCAAATATATCGTGACCTATAATATCTACGGTCTCGTTTCTTACGTCGTTTGTTAAACAAACTTTGACACACAATCCATGCAATTTATATGATGATATCGAGTTCCGTTTCGAAAATAGATGCAGAAGCATCCAAGTCTCACGAAATACAAGGGCCAGCTTTGTCAAATCAATCACATGTCCATATGACAGCAAATATATCGTGACCTATAAAATCTACAGTCTCGTTTCTTACGTCGTTTGTTAAACAAACTTTGACACACAATCCATGCAATTTATATGATGATGTCGAGTTCCGTTTCGAAAATAGATGCAGAAGCATCCAAGTCTCACGAAATACAAGGGTCAGCTTTGTCAAATCAATCACATGTCCATATGACAGCAAATATATCGTGACCTATAAAATCTACAGTCTCGTTTCTTACGTCGTTTGCTAAACAAACTTTGACACACAATCCATGCAATTTATATGATGATATCGAGTTCCGTTTCGAAAATAGATGCAGAAGCATCCAAGTCTCACGAAATACAAGGGCCAGCTTTGTCAAATCAATCACATGTCCATATGACAGCAAATATATCGTGACCTATAAAATCTACAGTCTCGTTTCTTACGTCGTTTGTTAAACAAACTTTGACACACAATCCATGCAATTTATATGATGATATCGAGTTCCGTTTCGAAAATAGATGCATAAGCATCCAAGTCTCACGAAATACAAGGGCCAGCTTTGTCAAATCAATCACATGTCCATATGACAGCAAATATATCGTGACCTATAATATCTACAGTCTCGTTTCTTACGTCGTTTGTTAAACAAACTTTGACACACAATCCATGCAATTTATATGATGATATCGAGTTCCGTTTCGAAAATAGATGCAGAAGCATCCAAGTCTCACGAAATACAAGGGCCAGCTTTGTCAAATCAATCACATGTCCATATGACAGCAAATATATCGTGACCTATAATATCTACGGTCTCGTTTCTTACGTCGTTTGTTAAACAAACTTTGACACACAATCCATGCAATTTATATGATGATATCGAGTTCCGTTTCGAAAATAGATGCAGAAGCATCCAAGTCTCACGAAATACAAGGGCCAGCTTTGTCAAATCAATCACATGTCCATATGACAGCAAATATATCGTGACCTATAAAATCTACAGTCTCGTTTCTTACGTCGTTTGTTAAACAAACTTTGACACACAATCCATGCAATTTATATGATGATATCGAGTTCCGTTTCGAAAATAGATGCAGAAGCATCCAAGTCTCACGAAATACAAGGGCCAGCTTTGTCAAATCAATCACATGTCCATATGACAGCAAATACATCGTGACCTATAAAATCTACAGTCTCGTTTCTTACGTCGTTTGCTAAACAAACTTTGACACACAATCCATGCAATTTATATGATGATATCGAGTTCCGTTTCGAAAATAGATGCAGAAGCATCCAAGTCTCACGAAATACAAGGGCCAGCTTTGTCAAATCAATCACATGTCCATATGACAGCAAATATATCGTGACCTATAAAATCTACAGTCTCGTTTCTTACGTCGTTTGTTAAACAAACTTTGACACACAATCCATGCAATTTATATGATGATATCGAGTTCCATTTCGAAAATAGATGCATAAACATCCAAGTCTCACGAAATACAAGGGCCAGCTTTGTCAAATCAATCACATGTCCATATGACAGCAAATATATCGTGACCTATAAAATCTATAGTCTCGTTTCTTACGTCGTTTGTTAAACAAACTTTGACACACAATCCATGCAATTTATATGATGATATCGAGTTCCGTTTCGAAAATAGATGCAGAAGCATCCAAGTCTCACGAAATACAAGGGCCAGCTTTGTCAAATCAATCACATGTCCATATGACAGCAAATATATCGTGACCTATAAAATCTACAGTCTCGTTTCTTACGTCGTTTGTTAAACAAACTTTGAAACACAATCCATGCAATTTATAAGATGATATCGAGTTCCGTTTCGAAAATAGATGCAGAAGCATCCAAGTCTCACGAAATACAAGGGCCAGCTTTGTCAAATCAATCACATGTCCATATGACAGCAAATATATCGTGACCTATAAAATCTACAGTCTCGTTTCTTACGTCGTTTGTTAAACAAACTTTGACACACAATCCATGCAATTTATATGATGATATCGAGTTCCGTTTCGAAAATAGATGCAGAAGCATCCAAGTCTCACGAAATACAAGGGCCAGCTTTGTCAAATCAATCACATGTCCATATGACAGCAAATATATCGTGACCTATAATATCTACAGTCTCGTTTCTTACGTCGTTTGTTAAACAAACTTTGACACACAATCCATGCAATTTATATGATGATATCGAGTTCCGTTTCGAAAATAGATGCAGAAGCATCCAAGTCTCACGAAATACAAGGGCCAGCTTTGTCAAATCAATCACATGTCCATATGACAGCAAATATATCGTGACCTATAAAATCTACAGTCTCGTTTCTTTCGGCATTTGTTAAGCAAACTTTGACACAAAATCCATGCAATTTATATGATGATATCTAGTTCCGTTTCGAAAATAGATGCAGAAGCATCCAAGTCTCACGAAATACAAGGGCCAGCTTTGTCAAATCAATCACATGTCCATATGACAGCAAATATATCGTGACCTATAAAATCTACAGTCTCGTTTCTTACGTCGTTTGTTAAACAAACTTTGACACACAATCCATGCAATTTATATGATGATATCGAGTTCCGTTTCGAAAATAGATGCAGAAGCATCCAAGTCTCACGAAATACAAGGGCCAGCTTTGTCACATCAATCACATGTCCATATGACAGCAAATATATCGTGACCTATAATATCTACAGTCTCGTTTCTTACGTCGTTTGCTAAACAAACTTTGACACACAATCCATGCAATTTATATGATGATATCGAGTTCCGTTTCGAAAATAGATGCAGAAGCATCCAAGTCTCACGAAATACAAGGGCCAGCTTTGTCAAATCAATCACATGTCCATATGACAGCAAATATATCGTGACCTATAATATCTACAGTCTCGTTTCTTACGTCGTTTGTTAAACAAACTTTGACACACAATCCATGCAATTTATATGATGATATCGAGTTCCGTTTCGAAAATAGATGCAGAAGCATCCAAGTCTCACGAAATACAAGGGCCAGCTTTGTCAAATCAATCACATGTCCATATGACAGCAAATATATCGTGACCTATAAAATCTACAGTCTCGTTTCTTACGTCGTTTGTTAAACAAACTTTGACACACAATCCATGCAATTTATATGATGATATCGAGTTCCGTTTCGAAAATAGATGCAGAAGCATCCAAGTCTCACGAAATACAAGGGCCAGCTTTGTCAAATCAATCACATGTCCATATGACAGCAAATATATCGTGACCTATAATATCTACAGTCTCGTTTCTTACGTCGTTTGTTAAACAAACTTTGACACACAATCCATGCAATTTATATGATGATATCGAGTTCCGTTTCGAAAATAGATGCAGAAGCATCCAAGTCTCACGAAATACAAGGGCCAGCTTTGTCAAATCAATCACATGTCCATATGACAGCAAATATATCGAGACCTATAAAATCTACAGTCTCGTTTCTTACGTCGTTTGTTAAACAAACTTTGACACACAATCCATGCAATTTATATGATGATATCTAGTTCCGTTTCGAAAATAGCTGCAGAAGCATCCAAGTCTCACGAAATACAAGGGCCAGCTTTGTCAAATAATTCACATGTCCATATGACAGCAAATATATCGAGACCTATAATATCTACAGTCTCGTTTCTTACGTCGTTTGTTAAACAAACTTTAACACACAATCCATGCAATTTATATGATGATATCGAGTTCCGTTTCGAAAATAGATGCAGAAGCATCCAAGTCTCACGAAATACAAGGGCCAGCTTTGTCAAATCAATCACGTGTCCATATGACAGCAAATATATCGTGACCTATAAAATCTACAGTCTCGTTTCTTACGTCGTTTGTTAAACAAACTTTGACACACAATCCATGCAATTTTTATGATGATATCGAGTTCCGTTTCGAAAGTAGATGCAGAAGGATCCAAGTCCCACGAAATACAAGGGTCAGTTTTGTCAAATCAATCACATGTCCATATGACAGCAAATATATCGTGACCTATAATATCTACAGTCTCGTTTCTTACGTCGTTTGTTAAACAAACTTTGACACACAATCCATGCAATTTATATGATGATATCGAGTTCCGTTTCGAAAATAGATGCAGAAGAATCCAAGTCTCACGAAATACAAGGGCCAGCTTTGTCAAATCAATCACATGTCCATATGACAGCAAATATATCGTGACCTATAAAATCTACAGTCTCGTTTCTTACGTCGTTTGTTAAACAAACTTTGACACACAATCCATGCAATTTATATGATGATATCGAGTTCCGTTTCGAAAATAGATGCAGAAGCATCCAAGTCTCACGAAATACAAGGGCCAGCTTTGTCAAATCAATCACATGTCCATATGACAGCAAATATATCGTGACCTATAATATCTTCAGCCTCGTTTCTTACGTCGTTTGTTAAACAAACTTTGACACACAATCCATGCAATTTATATGATGATATCGAGTTCCGTTTCGAAAATAGATGCAGAAGCATCCAAGTCTCACGAAATACAAGGGCCAGCTTTGTCAAATCAATCACATGTCCATATGACAGCAAATATATCGTGACCTATAAAATCTACAGTCTCGTTTCTTACGTCGTTTGTTAAGCAAACTTTGACACACAATCCATGCAATTTATATGATGATATCGAGTTCCGTTTCGAAAATAGATGCAGAAGCATCCAAGTCTCACGAAATACAAGGGCCAGCTTTGTCAAATCAATCACATGTACATATGACAGCAAATATATCGTGACCTATAAAATCTACAGTCTCGTTTCTTACGTCGTTTGTTAAACAAACTTTGACACACAATCCATGCAATTTATATGATGATATCGAGTTCCGTTTCGAAAATAGATGCAGAAGCATCCAAGTCTCACGAAATACAAGGGTCAGTTTTGTCAAATCAATCACATGTCCATATGACAGCAAATATATCGTGACCTATAAAATCTACAGTCTCGTTTCTTACGTCGTTTGTTAAGCAAACTTTGACACACAATCCATGCAATTTATATGATGATATCGAGTTCCGTTTCGAAAATAGATGCAGAAGCATCCAAGTCTCACGAAATACAAGGGCCAGCTTTGTCAAATCAATCACATGTCCATATGACAGCAAATATATCGTGACCTATAAAATCTACAGTCTCGTTTCTTACGTCGTTTGTTAAACAAACTTTGACACACAATCCATGCAATTTATATGATGATATCGAGTTCCGTTTCGAAAATAGATGCAGAAGCATCCAAGTCTCACGAAATACAAGGGCCAGCTTTGTCAAATCAATCACATGTCCATATGACAGCAAATATATCGTGACCTATAAAATCTACAGTCTCGTTTCTTACGTCGTTTGTTAAACAAACTTTGACACACAATCCATGCAATTTATATGATGATATCGAGTTCCGTTTCGAAAATAGATGCAGAAGCATCCAAGTCTCACGAAATACAAGGGTCAGTTTTGTCAAATCAATCACATGTCCATATGACAGCAAATATATCGTGACCTATAATGTCTACAGTCTCGTTTCTTACGTCGTTTGTTAAACAAACTTTGACACACAATCCATGCAATTTATATTATGATATCGAGTTCCGTTTCGAAAATAGATGCAGAAGCATCCAAGTCTCACGAAATACAAGGGCCAGCTTTGTCAAATCAATCACATGTCCATATGACATATAACATACATAAAATCTACAGTCTCGTTTCTTACGTCGTTTGTTAAACAAACTTTGACACACAATCCATGCAATTTATATGATGATATCGAGTTCCGTTTCGAAAATAGATGCAGAAGCATCCAAGTCTCACGAAATACAAGGGCCAGCTTTGTCAAATCAATCACATGTCCATATGACAGCAAATATATCGTGACCTATAATATCTTCAGTCTCGTTTCTTACGTCGTTTGTTAAACAAACTTTGACACACAATCCATGCAATTTATATGATGATATCGAGTTCCGTTTC
>NW_027411888.1:0-110985 GCF_047663935.1 Musca autumnalis
GAAAAAATTTTGTAAAGAAATCCTCGCCTTGAAAAAATTTTGTAAATAAATCTACGTCTTGGAAAAAATTTTGTAAAGAAATCCACGTCTTGGAACAAATTTTGTAAATAAATCCACGCCTTGAAAAAATTTTGTAAATGAATCCACGCCTTGAAAAAACATTGTAACAAAAATACACGCGTTGGAAAAATTTTGTAAAAAAATCCACGCCTTGAAAAACATTGTAAAAAAATCCACGCGTTGGAAAAATTTTGTAAAAAAATCCACGCCTTGAAAAAACATTGTAAAAAAATCCACGCGTTGGAAAAATTTTGTAAAAAAATCCACGCCTTGAAAAAACATTGTAAAAAAATCCACGCGTTGGAAAAATTTTGTAAAAAATCCCACGCCTTGAAACAAATGTTGTAACAAAATCCACGCCTTGAAACAAATGTTGTAACAAAATCCACGCCATGAAAAAAAAATGTTTAAAAAATCCACGCCATGAAAAAAAATGTTTAAAAAATCCACGCCATAAAAAGAAAATGTTTAAAAAATCCACGCCATGAAAAGAAAATGTTTAAAAATCCACGCCATGAAAAGAAAATGTTTAAAAATCCACGCCATAAAAAGAAAATGTTTAAAAAATCCACGCCATGAAAAGAAAATGTTTAAAAAATCCACGCCATGAAAAGAAAATGTTTAAAAAATCCACGCCATAAAAAGAAAATGTTTAAAAAATCACGCCATGAAAAGAAAATGTTTAAAAAATCCACGTCATGAAAAGAAAATGTTTAAAAAATCCACGCCATAAAAAGAAAATGTTTAAAAAATCCACGCCATGAAAAGAAAATGTTTAAAAAAATCCACGCCATGAAAAGAAAATGTTTAAAAAATCCACGCCATGAAAAGAAAATGTATAAAAAATCCACGCCATGAAAAGAAAATGTTTAAAAAATCCACGCCATGAAAAGAAAATGTTTAAAAAATCCACGCCATGAAAAGAAAATGTTTAAAAAATCCACGCCATGAAAAGAAAAGGTTTAAAAAATCCACGCCATGAAAAGAAAATGTTTTAAAAAATCCACGCCATGAAAAGATAACGTTTAAAAAATCCACGCCTGGAAAAAACATTGTAAAAAAAATCCACGCGTTGGAAAAATTTTGTAAAAAAATCGACGCGTTGAAAAAATGTTGTAACAAAATCCACGCCATGAAAAGATAATGTTTAAAAAATCCACGCCTTGAAAAAAATTTTGTAACAAAATCCACGCCATGAAAAGTTAATGTTTAAAAATCCACGTTTTGAAAAACATTGTAAAAAAATCCACGCCTTGAAAAAAATGTTGTAACAAAATCCACCACTTAAAAATGGTAAAATACATTGTAAAACAATACATTGTAAAACAATCCACACCTTAAAATAATTGTGTAAAAAAATCCACGCCTTAGAAAAATTTTGTAAAAAAATCCACACCTTGAACAAAGTTTTGCAACAAAATCAACGCTTTGAAAAAAAGCCACGCCTTTAAAAAAATGTTTAAAAAATCCATGCCTTGCAAAAATAATAGTAAAAAAACAGGCCTTGAAAAAAAATTGTAAAAATATCCACGCCTTGGAAAAAATTTTAAAAATATACATGTCTTGAAAAATATTTGTAAAAATATCCACGCCTTGATAAACATTTGTAAAAATATCCACACCATGAAAAAAGTATCGTAAAAACGCCTTGAACAAACCTGCTGAAAACAATGCACGCCTTAAAAAATTAAAAAAAAAAAAAATTAAAAAATCCAAAAAAAAAATTAAAAAGTCCTTGAAAAAAATTGTGAAAAAAATATCCACGCTTTGAAAATTTTTTTAAAAAAATACACACCAGAAAAAATTTTAAAATTTCAAGCTTTACATTTTTTTTAATGCCCGCCTTCTAAATAAATTTTGTAAAAATGCATGCCTTGAAAAAGAAATTAAAAAAAAAAATACGCCCTAAAAATTTTAAAAAATCGACGCCTTGAAAAAAATTGTAAAACAAATCACGCTTTGTAACAAATTTTGTAACAAAATTATAATGAAAAAATCACGCATTGAAAAAAAGTGCTATAAAGACTCCACTCCTTCAAACAAATGCTGTAAAAATTCCGCGAGTATAAATGTAAAAAAGCCAGTAGTATAAAGGTTTCAGAAGTATTTTGAATAGCAGTCGGACTACTCAGAGGATTTTCTTCGAGCTGGAGAAGCCTTATGAGGTCTTTTGTCCAGCAGCAAAAAGTAAATATTCTCTGCAATGAATAAATGCCTCTTAATGTCTCAGAGGTTTTGTTTACACCAAAAGTCCCAGATGTTTTCTGTATGACCACAGAATACCTAAATGTCTTCTGCGCAGCATCAGAAACTATTTAAAGTATTTTGTAAACAATATGAAGCCTCCTGAAAAATTGTGAATATCATAGAAAAAAGCTACGAAGGAACAACGTCTAGAGTCATACACGAGGGCAATGTGAGTGAAGCCTTCGTTACCACCAGTGGAGTAAGTCAATGCTGAACACAATCACCTTTACTCCTTATAACAGTTCTTGACACAGTATTCGAAAACCTAGATTCCGCCCCTACTGGTATTAATTGGAGAATGTTTGACAAACTTGGTGATTTGGAAAATGCAGACGACGCCGTATTACTGACAACAACATGTTCGTATATGCAGACCAAGTTAAATGCACTATCTGAGGAGTCTCTCAAAATCGGGCTTAAGATAAACTGCGGAAAAACAAAGACAATAAGAATCAACGCAAACAATAATACCCCGTATAAAATCTATGACAAAGACATTAAAATGTAGACCGCTTCGAATACCTCGGTAGCATTTTATCTATATCGGGAGGAACAATTGAAGACGTTGAAAGCCGCATACGAAAAGAGAAAGGTAATTTTGCGTCTCTTGCAAACATCTGGTCTTCGGAAACGATTGATCTAAAAACAAAAGTAGACATATTCAATGCGTGTGTAAAATCTACACTATTATATGGCTCCGACACTTGGCTCGTCAACAGCAGCATCACAAATTGCAGGTTTTCATAAACAGATGCCTCCGTAGACTTTTGAAAATATGGTGCGACTGTGGATAGTTACAAGGCAGCATGGAATAGGATCCGATATGATCAGAAGAAAATACGGTTGGCTTGGTCATACTTTAAGGAAAAGCGAGGACGAAATTTCCCACTCGCAATCCACTTAGATGGAATCAACAAGGACGTCGCAATAGAGGCAGACCAAGAACTACATGGAGAAGAACAATCATGTCAGAAACTAATCAAACTCTTGATCAATTACAGTATTTTGCGAACGATAGAAACACATGGCGAAACTTTGTAAAAAGACAAAGTTTGTAATATGTAAATCATTTATAAACATGTCATAATAAATAATGAAGCCTCCTGAACAGCAACGCAAAGCCTCAGAGGTTTTCTGTCCTTTGTGAAATCTTCTATGTAGCAACAGAAAAGTAAAGGACAGCGCAAGAATCCTCAGAGGCGCCCACATCGTATGGCACAGTATCCGTCACATGGGTCGTATAAGTCATAACAACATGTATACGCAACAAGTTTTCTTTGAAAAAAAACTGCATGGTGCCACATGATCTACAACTGAAAGTTTCAGTGGTATAAAGGAGGCCTCAGGAGTATTCTGAATACCATTCAAAGACCACCGAAGATGGCTTTTGAGGACTTTTGTCCAGCAGCAAGACATCTGAAATCTTCTGTACAACAAACTAAGGCCTCTGAATATCTCTGAGGTTTTCTTTACGCTAACAAAAGGTCTTCTGTATAGCAACAAAAGCCTCAATATCTTCCGCGCAGCATCATAAAACATTTAAAGTCTGCTGTAAATAAAATTAAGGCCTCTGAAGCCTCATGTAAAGCAACGCCAAGGCTAAGAGGTTTTTTTGTCTTTCGTGTTGCACAACAAAATATTTCAGATGTCTTCTCAGATTTTGTTGATAGTAAAGGACTCCCTCCTCAAATACTTCTGCGGCTTCAGAAGACATCTAAAGGTTCAGTACAGCAAATAAAGTATTCGAATGGGTAGCATGTGTCGTTTAAAACACACAAAAAAATCCTTTGAACAGCTCAGAGGTTTTCTTTGCTCCAACAAAAGGTCCCAGATGTCTTCCATATAGCAAAGCTGAAAGCATTTGAAGTGTGTCCTAAGACATAGGAAGACCTCTGAATATTCCTGTACTCCAACGCAAAGCCACAGAAGCTTTTACGCAATAAAAAGCTTCAGAAAAAAGGGTCCCACATCGTAACATGTATACGAAACAAGTTTATTTGAAAAAATCTACATGGCGCCACATGTTCTACAACAGAAAAGGTATAAAGGAAGTCTCAGGAGTATTCTGAATACCACCCGAAGACCACCGAAGAATCTTGTAGAGCAAGAAAGGGCTTGAGGAGGACATCTGAAGTCTTCTGTACAACAAACGAAGACCTCTGAATGTCTCTGAGGGTCGTCTGTATAGCAACAGAAACTCTCAATGTCTTCCGCGCAGCATCATAAATCATTAAAACTCTGCTGTAAAATAAAACGAAGGCCTCTTAAACCTCATGTAAAGCAACGCCAAGGCTAAAAAGTGTTTTTGTCTTTCGTGTTGTAGCAACAAAATATTTCAGATGTCTTCAGAGATTTTGTTGATAGTAAAGGACTCTGCAACCGTCCTCAAATACTCTGTGGCTTCAGAAGGCATCTGAAGGTTCTGTATAGCAAATTAAGTAATCGTATGGGTAGCATGTGTCGTATAACTAATGACAAAACGAATACGACACACAGAGGTTTTCTTTACTCAAACAAAAGGTCCCAGACGCCTTCTGTACAGCAACGCTGAAATCTTTTGAAGTCGGCCCTATAAAATATAAAGACCTCTGAAGATTCCTGTACTCCAACACAAAACCACAGATGTTTTCTGAGCTATAACATGCTTCAGATGTCTTCTGAGACTTTGCTCTAGCTATAGGGTTTAAATAATTTCTGTATCTCGATTGCCACTGACTTTAATACAGTATTCGTCAAATGGATTGTATAAATCATTACAACATGTATATAAAAACATATTTTCTTTGAATAAATCTCCACGGTTCTTGTTGTATAACATCGTGGGAGGAGTGAACCTTGAGATAAATTGTTAAAACTAAATCCCAAGAGAACCATATCATATCGTCGTTTAGAATCTCTTTTTTAAAGGCGAAAGTGCTCCGAAATAAAGTGCTCTAAACCATGTTTAACATTGAGATACCTGCATCGCTTATAACATTTGGAAAGGTTATACCTATAAAATGAAATAAAATCCGCAGTTAAAAGTTCTGAGTCGCCTTCATGGACAAATATCTACACTATGTGGACCATTTTCCTCTTACAAATTTCGATGGATTGATAAAATTGGTATAAATAATTAATGCTGAACTATGAGACGTATAACTATTGACGTCACTTATACGCTCTATATGAACAAAGTAAGAAAAACTCATTAAAATCCCCACTTAAACGTTTGAAATATTTGCGAAATTAAAATTTGAAACTTGTCTAAATTATTAAGAAATATGTTAAACAATATTCCAAAAATCCACGTGTATACCTTTGTTTCCATATTCCATATAAAACACAGTAAGTAAAACTCATTAAAATCCCCACTTAAACGTTTGAAATATTTGCGAAATTAAAATTTTAAATTTGTCTAAATTATTAAGAAATACATATGTTAAACAATAAAATCCACGTGTCTACCTTTGTTTCCATATTCCATATAAAATACATAAATATTTTATTCACTTTAAATTACCTAAATATTTTATTAGAAAGAAAAAGGACAATCTCTTTTTTACTACAAATAAGTTTTTTTTCACATAACATTGAATTCCCTTAAAAAAATATATTTAAAGTTACTAAAAATGTTATAACATAAAAACTGTTCTTCTTACCGTTTACACACTGCCAACAAATGGCCGGTCAATGATACTAAAAATCCACCTAGCACACAACAAAAATAAGACATAAAACAAGCAATCAAACATCAAAGTTGCCAACAATTTATATGCCATTTGTAGAGCAAATGGTACAAAAAAACAAACATTACCATAGCAAAGTCCCCATCATCCGTGTGTATATGTCACCCAATTCTATATAAACTTTAGTTATGGCTTCGTTTTTCTTTTATTCTTCTTTGGTTTTTTGTCTGTTTTTGTCCTTGTTTTTTTTTTCTTTGTAGTCAAGACCAATAAATTGATGTAAGCTTTACTTTTGTGATCTGTGTTATCCCTAGGAAATTGTAGTATTCTTGTAAACATGTTCAAGAGACAAGAGTACGGGAAAGTGACTGTCACCAAAAATCTTAAAGATGTAGCACTTTTGTATGCTCTTCTTCATCTGTGTTTGTTAGAGGAATATGGACCGGTTAAGGGATCCCTGGCTGTCTAATATCAATAAAAAAAACTAAAAACATAATAACTAAATTATTTTAAGTTGTAAGGGTAATTAATAATAAACCAATAATAATTTTGGAAACATTAATTACATGAGGCGTATTATTGTTGTCACCAT
Organism: Musca autumnalis; assembly: GCF_047663935.1. Classification (NCBI taxonomy): domain Eukaryota; kingdom Metazoa; phylum Arthropoda; class Insecta; order Diptera; family Muscidae; genus Musca; species Musca autumnalis. Next base: position 6,568 of record NW_027411888.1, read on the forward strand.
TTATACGACACCTGTTGCTGTATTAATTAGAATAAAGTTTTAAATGGGTCACCCAAACAAATTTACTAATTTTTAAATTTTTGAAAATAACTGTATAGCAAATTAAAATTTCTAGAAACTTTTTTCAATTAAAAGCAATATTCTAAGGCCTACACAAGGCGGGACAGTCAGTCTACTTATGACAACGAACATGATAGATTTTTTAGGTGCTCGGACATAACGCTCACGAACATATCTCCCAAAATAATTTTGGGCGTTATGTCTGCTGCGCTTTGCGGACTCCATACGATTTTTTCTTCATTTATAAATTATTTCTTTGCTTAATTTTGAAATTTATAGTTATTATTGTTTTTTTTTTTTTAATTATAGAGTAAAAGTATGAATGTAAGCGGAATTATACATTTGAGAAGGCCAAAGTGCCATCCAATGCCAAAGTATCCACAAAATTCTCCTCATTTCATAAAATTATTTAAAAACGTAATTATGCCCGAAATTATGTAAGTAGCAGTTAGGAGAAATTTTAAATAGTAAAAATATTTGTTAAGAAAATCGCGCGATTTTTTTACAACAAATTTTCGCCTACGGCGCATTTCGTTTTTCAGAAAGTATTTGAATATTTTTACAAACACTTTTTATTTTCTTAAATTTTTGTAAAAAAAAACGCGCGAATTTTTCAAAAATATTTTCGATTTTTATCTCCTTAAATCTTGAAAATATTTTTGTAAAAAATTGCGCTATATTTTTACAAACACTTTTTATCTTCTTGAATTTTTGTACAATATCGCGCGAATTTTTCAAAAATATTTTCGAATTTTTATCTCCTTAAATTGTTAAAATATTTGTGTAAAAAATCGCACGATTTTTTCGAATATATTTTCGGCTGCGGCGCTTTCGTTTTTCATATTATATCCAAACTTAGTTTCGTGGGCAATACCGGTCCACAACTTCCGGTAATTCGCCCCAATATTTTAAAAATGTCACTTAAATGAACCAGTTTGGTTCAAAGTTTGGATCTCCTAATTTTTTGTCAAAATTTAGTTTAACTTATAAAATGGCCGACATCGGTCCTCCCTAAGGGTACCTCCCACACAAAAGTTCAACATTAGTGCAGTTAATTCCTAATTCCTAAGGGTATATATCTGTCGGCAAAGCCGACTGACACTTTTTTACTTGTTTTTCTTAAATTGTGAAAATATTGTTGTAAAAAATTCCGAATATTCGAAAACAAACCATATCGTTCCACTCCTTCAGGTAACTAACCCACGAAAGTTCAAAAGAGTTCGGAAAAATTGTGCGCACTAAAACTATTGAATCCTAATATATGTACCCGGATAGAAATCAGGTTCTCGAACTGATTAACTGATTTGATTCAAAATTTGGCCTTCATTATATTTTATACAAAATTAGTTTCAGTTCGAAGGTTGGCAATACCGGTCCACAACATCCGGTACTTCCCCCAATATTTACAAATGTCACTAAAATGGTATTGAGTGAGGCAACCAATTTGGTCTAAGCTTTGGTTTGCCTAATATTTTATCCAAATTGTCCTCTCCTTAGGGTTCCTCTCTTACAAAAGTTCAACATTTGTGGGCAAGTGCAGTTTAGGGTATGTTCGAAGATCCTTTGGAAATGTTATCCGTGGACAAGTCCATGCTTCATGGCATTCTGGCCCAAAAGTTATACGATGACCCACTGAAATGACTAGTGGGCGTGATATTTATCGTAAAGATATGACTCCAAAAATAAGATCCACTTCCATAATGTAAAATGTCGGACCATTCCTTCAAGTACCTTCCTCCTCCGCAAAACTTTAATCCTAATCCATATATTTGTCGGCAAGTTCAAATGTCCAAAAAGGGAATCAAAATTCTGAAAAGACCCCAAATACATTCGATCTGTCCGTAGATGAAAGTTTCAATTCACATAGGCTGAGGGTATATCTCTTTTTTAGTTGTTATTATTGTGATTTGGAATTTCTTTGTATTTTATAGCACATTAATATTTTTGACAACAAACCTATAAGGTTGGCTTATTGGTCGACCTTGTGAAGGTCTTGCTATATTCTAATTCATTTGTGACATGTGTCGTATAAGTGGTGACAACAATAATACGCTCCCAAGGCATGCATATTTCCCAAAATTGTTGCTTTTTTGTTCACAAACAATAGTGCCTTACCTTATGGATATCCCTTGCTTCAGATCCAACTTATAATGTCACCTCCAGTCTTGAGCAACACTTCTACTCCTTTGGTATATGTATAGCAACATAAAACTTAAACAAAGGGTTCCAAACTTTTTCTGAGGTATTCTTCATAGCAAAGTTTGGCCCAGAAGTCTTCAATATACAAACAGAAGGCCAATTGGATCTTCGGTATAGAATACGAAAGTCTCAGAGTTTTTTAGACTAAAATAAAACTATGAAAAGCCTTCAAATTTTCATAAAAAAATCTCTCTTGAACAAAATCCTTGCGTAATGGGATTATTCACCTCCTATACATCGATTGTTAATAACTGTTTACAGTATCCGTCACATAGGTCGTATAAGTCGTGACAACATGTATACGCAACAAATTTTCTTTGAAAAAATCTCTTGTTGTATCGAAATACCTGGATACAGACTAAGTTCCCAGTAAAAAATGGCCCAGAGGTATTCAATATACTAACAGAAGACTTAGGGCGTCTTTGGTATAGAATCCGAAAGTCTAAGATTTTTTCTAAAGAAGAATAAGGTCTCAGAAAACCTTTAAAATTTTTCTTAACCAAAACTTTCTTATACAAAATCCTAGCGCTATGGGGAAAATCACATTTCCACCACGATTGCTAATATTTTTTTAATGTATCCGGCACATGGGTCATATAAGTTATGAAAACATGTATACCCAACAAATATTTCTTAATGAGATCACGAGAGTTCTTGGGAAATTTTTTTTAATTTGGAAAAAAACATTTTGCTATAGAAAAAACTTAACCGTATTTAAGAATGCATAAGGTGTCCACTGCACAGAAACCGAATGTTACAAAGGTTTTCCTACAGAAAAATGAGGTATATAACCGTTCAGCATAGCAACACAAAGCCTCAGGGGGAATTCTATAGATAACGAAAGTTTGAGACGTCATCTGAGGCTTTCTCGATAAAAAAGGTCTTTTGTAGAGGAAGAGGGGACATCAGAGGTATTTTACATAAGAATAAAAACACTAAAAGAGTTTTTCGTGCAGCAAGAGAAGACATTTTAAGACTTCAATACAGCAATGAAATGACTCAGGATTTTCTTCACAGTAACAAAGTCTCATAGGAGTCATTTGAGGCGTTGTTAATGGTATAGTAGGAAGCGATTACTAAGGGATTTTTAATGTATCTGACACATGGGTCGTATAAGTGATGACAACATGTATACGCAACAAATTTTCTTTAATGAAATCTCGAGAGTTCTTGGGATAATTTTTTTTTTTTTATTTGGAAAACAGAATTTTTCGCTATAGAAAACATGTAACCATATTTAAGAAGGCCTAAGGTGTCTACTGCACAGAAACCGAAGGTTACAAAGGTTTTCCTACAGAAAAATTTGGTCTGTAACAGTTCTGAGAGGTCATCTGAGGCTTTCTCGATAAAAAAGGTCTTTTGTAGACGAAGAGGAGACCTCAGAGGTCTTTTACATAAGAATAAAATCACTAAAAGATATTTTGTGCAGCATCTGAAGTCTACTGGGACTTTGTATGTAGCAAGAGAAGACATTTTAAGACTTCAATGCAGCAATGAAATGACTCAGGATTTTCTTCACAGCGACGAAGTCTCACAGGAGTCATCTGAGGGTTTGTTGATCGAATAGTAGATCGTCAGCGTACATCTTGAAGCCTTCTATGAAACATCAAACAGATTCTGCAGTCTTCGGTATAGCAAATGAAGTCCTCTGAAGTCAAATTTACTTCAACCGATGTATTAATAGAAAATTTCACATGTCTTCTGAGGTTATGTTGATAGTAAATAATGACCCATAGAAGGTCTCTAGGTCAGAAGAATTTTTGAAGACTTCTATACAGCAATGGAACCCCTCAGAAGTGTCTTATTGCAACAAAAGGCATCAGAGTACTTTAGTGTAGCAACAGAAACCCTAAAAAGGTTTCAGTGCAGCAAAATAATGCATCTGAAGTCCTGTGGATGTCAACAGATGGCATCTGTACAGAAACGGAAAGTCTCACAGGTTTCCTGCTTAGTCTTCTGTGTAGCGACAGAGTATTCCAGATATTTTTTGAAGCTTTGGGGATATTACAGTAAGGCTTCAGGTCAACTGCATAGCAACTTAAAAACTTCATAACCTCTGTGCAGCACCGGAAGAAATTTTAAGTATTATGTACAGCAAATTCAGGACTTTTAAGTAATTTGTATTACAATGGAGTTTTTTTACTTCACCGTAGTTTTCTGTGTAACAAAAAGTGAATTCAGGTGTCTGATAAGCTTATGTTCATAGTAAAGGATGGCCCACAAGGCTTCTGAAGTCTTCTGTACAACAAATAAAGACCCCTAAAGCATTCTGTACAGCATCGAATGTCCTCAGAGGTTTTTTGTATTTTATGCAGCAAAAAATGAAGCTTTCTGAGGCTTTGCCGATATTAAAGGTAGGTCCAGAGACCTTCTGTATAGCAACATAATTGGCTCGAGTCCCTCTGTACAGCACCAGAAGGAATCTGAGCCTTCTGTACAGTAAATGAAGGACTCAGAAGTCGTCTTTACGAAGTCTTCTTTACGTCTATAAGCCTTGCAGGTTTTCTGTCTTCAACATAGAATTCTGTATAGCAAAAAAAATGTTTCAAATGCCTGATAAACTTATGTTGATGGTAAAGAGGGCCCAGATGTCTTTTGAAGTCTTCTGTACAACCAATAAAGACTCTCAGAGGTTTTCTGTCTTCTGCGTAACAACAATAGGTTTCGGATATCTAATGGGGCTGTCTTGATAAGAAATTATGAGCCGAATGTCGAGACACAGCAAGCTTTCACAAAGACTCCAGAGGTATATTTTAGTGCAACACAAAGGCCTCAAAGGTATTCAATGCAGGTACAGAAGGCTTCTGAGGTATGACCTTAGAACATACCTGCAGCAACAGAATGTATCTGTACAGGAGCATAAGAAGTTTTCTATTTTCTTTGTAGCCCCTGTGTATGAGCAGAAGGTTTCAGATGACTTCTGAGGCTTTGGTGATATTAAATGTGTATCCGGTCTTCTTCATAGCAACATAAGGGCTCCAGGGCTTCTGTTCGGAATAAGAAGGAATCTGAATTCGTCTGTAGCAACTGTAGGACTATAAAAATGTCTGAAAAGCCTCACAGAATTTCTGTGTAGTAAAAAAAGGATTCAGCTGCTTGATAAGCCCATGTTGATAGCACAGGAAGGTCTAGATGGCTTCTTAAGTTTTCTAAACTGCAAATGAAGTTCTATAAAGTACACCAAGTAAACCCATTATGTACAGCAAAAAATTCAGATATCTGCTGAGTCTATGTTGATAGGATAGGAACGGAAAGGGTAGGAAACGCCTCTAGATGTAGGCTCTTATTCCTTATAGTAACAAAAAGCTATAGAGGTCATCTGTATAGCAACAGAAGGTGTCAAATGTATCATGGACAACAACTAAAGACCTTTGAAGTCGTTCGTGCAACAACGGAAGTTCTCAGAGGTTTTCTGTCTTCTGTCCAGCAACAAAAGGTTTAAAATGTTTTCCTAGGCAATGCTGTTAGAAAATGAGGACCCAGATGTCTTCTGTATAGCAACAGATGTCTTTCTGGTCTTCTGTGCAGATTTATAATTCTTCTGAAATGTTCTGTACAGCAATTGTAGGCCTCATAAGTTGTTTGTAAGAACAAAATGCTCCATAAGTCTTCTCAATAGCAGCAGAAGGCCTCAAAGCATGTAAACCTTCTAAATCCTCTGTATAGCAATATATAGCTTCAAAGACTTCAGTCAAAAGGCTTCTAAAGTCTTCTATACAGCTACTGAGGGCCTCTAAAGGCTTCCGAATAGCAACGAAAGGCCTCGAGAGGGTTTATACCTTCTCCATAATCTTCTCTGAAGCAGCAAAAGATTCTAGGGTTTTCTGTGTAGCAACAGAAGGCTTTGGAGTACTTTTCTAGACAAACTGAAGGCATTAACGTTTTTCTCAGAAAGAGTAGGTCCGATATGCCCAATGTTGCTACTACGTCCAGAGTAACCCTATATTGTTTACGGTAGAAACACGACACTGCTGCTAGTGCTTTGGGGGCAGCAGACAACATAAAACTTTTTAGGCCTTCCATAGACCACAGAAGACATCTTGAGGTCGATTCGTAGATACAGTAAAATATCTCTTAAGGTCTTCTATAGACATTATAAGTCCTCTTTAGGTATTTTAAAGGAAGAAGACTTCCTAGAGTTTTTTGTAGACAGGAGACCTCATGGGCCTCTATGGACAACTAAAAAACTCTTGTCCACTATAGGCAAGAAAATGCATCTTGGGGGCTTCCTTAGACAACAGTATTATATATCGAAGGTTGCCACAAAGTTCTGCGATTCGATTCCCAGTCCAGACAACAACAACAAATTTTCAACGATGGCAAAAAACCCCTCAGTATAATGTTGGTGACATTTCCTTAGTATTTCGGCCATGTAAAACTTCTCCAAAAAAGGAGTCGTAAGCTACGCCGTTCGACCGTGGTGATAAATAATAGGTCTCATATCATTGAGCTAATATGAATAGGAGAGATGTATCCATTGTCCCTTCTGGGATGTTTGTGGAACAATTATTGTTATTATATTATATAGCGGGATGTTTTTCAGTCAGTTTGGTTTTCTACAGATAAAAGATTTCTCTTGTCTACTACTGAGAGAAAATCTTCCAGAGACCTTAAAAAATATTTTGCAGTTATCTAAAGATAGAAGACATTTTACATGTCTTCTACAAATAAAAGACAGTTCACAGACATAGAGACCTTAATCAGATCAACTATAGCTAGAAGACTCTTCGTAGATTTTTCTAAAGCTTGAAGACCTCTCAAAAATCTTCTATATGTACATAAATACTATTGTGGTAGCTACCTATTTCTCCATAGTACCCCCGGTCGTATAAATGATGACAACATGTATACGTCACCGGGCACCAAATCAATTTTGTTAAATTTATTATAAGGGTTGTTATATAATTTGTTATAAATGCAATCTTTAATGTCTTCAGCATATAGAAGAACTGTTGGCTTATTTTTCTATAGAACTCCCGTTGAAGGCTTCATTAGATAGAATACCCTTCATACGTCTCTTATGGCACAAAATTGGCAGAATCATTGCTACGTCATAACAGGCTTTTTATCCCAATTTGTTTTCATTTGTTGTTTCCAAACTTCTCGTCAACATAAATTTCTTCAAAGTTTTTGTACAAAATAAACAACAAACATTTAATAAAATATATTTAATAAATCTCAAGGAATTTATTTTACGGCTGTTTGCATGGAGTGGTCAATCTGTTTCCGTTTCCTGTAACCAACTGGGTAAGTTGGGTGGTGTATTCTGAAGTTGTCTGTTGTGATTATAGTTTTTCGATATCCACCTTTCGTACAGAGTCAATATGTCTCTTATTAGACAACTGCAATAGGTTACGAACCCATTCTGGCACAACGAGAAGATCCAAGCAAATATTTACTCCTCAAACCATTCCAGCCTGAAACATACAATAAGTTACTTTCGATTACATCGACATAATAGTGGCACTGGATGCTTAAGTGATGCCAACAAATTGAGTGGTGTATTTTGATTCTAGTTTTTCGATATCCACCTATAGTACAGGGTCAATATGACTCATACTCGCCAACTGTAATAGGTTGCGAACCCATTCTGGCACAACGAGGAGATCCAAGCTAATATTTACTCCTCATATCATTACAACATGAAATCTACGATGAGTTACTTTCGATTATAACGACATAATAGTGGCACTGGATGCTTAAGTGATGTCAAAAAATTCCTCTGTCGTTTTAGGTTCCAAAGTTCGTTTCAATAATCAATTTTATAATTGCAAGTTTTAAGATTTATACATAGTTTCCCATATGACTTATAAGTGATGACAACAATAATACGCACCAAGAAATATTTTTCACTAACTACCTCATAACTCTTCACGAATATTCTAAAAACCACAAAACGTGGTTCTAACGAATATTTTTCTCACTGTATCTCTCTTTTTTGCTTTCTGTCACTATTTTCCTATTTCCTGCAAACCCTTGCCCCAAAAAAAAAAATCAAAACCCATCCCTTCAAAATAGAAACATATTTTACCAATCAGCCAACAATCTGTTTACATGAAATGAAAACATAATTACCATGGCATTTTCGGGGGTCGCTATTGTTTACCAAAAAAATATACTTCACGACCTTTGTGACTCCTTTGCGAATGGTAGTGGTTGTGTTGAGGAAGCGAAAGGTCATGATACGCCACACAAGAACAACAGCAAGAACCAAATGTAGGCCAGGCAAGAGGCTGAAATACAAAACCGGCAAGATTTAATACCTTCTCCAACACAAACCGATTCACCACATAGAAACATTAACCCCCAAAAATAAAATCGTGACCCGGGAAAATATAACATAAAATTGAGGAAAATTGCTTCTTTAACCTTTTTGTATTATGAAATAATTCATCATCATCATTTCTTTTTTTTTCTGTGGAGATATGAATATTCTTCCATAACATTTTGTTTGGTAGAAATATGAATAAAAACATATTTTGAAGATTAATGTGATATACTATATTTTTTCTGTAGAAAAACAGATTTGCTTAAATGTTCTTTTTTCGAAGCTTTCCATTTGGAATAAATGTAGGCCAACCACACATATTGATTGCGGTTGGGCTGTGTTTGCAAACTTTTCGTTTCGCCCTTTACACCACCAACTCCTGGCTTCTTGTGCAATCTGAAATTTCCCAGAGATTTATAAAATATGTGGTTTATTGTGTGTTTGTTTTGTAAACAATCATAAACGAAATTTATGAAATTTTCTTTGTCATTGTTCAATTTGAACAAATATTTGGAGAAATTTAAGCTGCCCAGAAGTTTAGCAAAACTGATGAGAAACAATTTGCGGAAAGAATTCGGTTCAATGATTTCAATGCCATATAACACCTGTGAAAGGTCTTCTTCACTTCACAATCGTGCTTCGAAAAGAAGGCAAAAATTCTTCTATTTGTAATATACTGCCCTAACCAAAAATTTATTTAGTACCAAGTTACGTGTACGTATTGTCATCACTTATACGTCACGGGTTACTATAGTCAAATAGGTAGATACTTCAATGGTATTTGAGACTTTTTAAGTTCTTCTATCTTAAGAATGTCTATGAAAGAATTTTAGTTATACCCACAAACGTCCCCAGGGGACAAGGGAGACCTTTCATATCATTGAGTGCACTCCGATTGATATTAGCTCAGTGACATATCACCTAAAAACACAAAACAAAAACATTGTTCCACAACATCCCATACGGGACAAGGGAGACTTCCCTCATATCAATGAGTGCACCCCGATTCATATTAAAGCTCAATGATATGGGACCTACTGTTTATTGCCGAGTCCGAACGGCGTGTCTTAAGACACCACTTGTCGAGAAGTTTTTCAAGGCTGAAATACTCAGAAAATGTCGCCAACATTACTGAGGGGTATTTTGCCACCGTTGAAAAATGTTTGATGTTGCCTGGCCGGGGAATCGAACACCCGACCTTCTGTGTGCAAGGCGGGCGTGCATACCATTGCACCACGGTGCAATAGAAAACCTACTTTATAGATAATAGAAACCTACTTTATAGAAAACTGTGATTTTTTTTTTTAATTTTAAAAAACTTTTTGAAGATAATTCCTCAATGGAAGACCAGTGAAAAGTCTTCCATCTATAGAAGACTTGTATCCCTAAATATCTACTGTCTGGTAAAGTATCTCTATAGAAGACAGAAGATAAAATTGCTTTTATTTACTGTATACTGCCCTAACCAAAAATTAATTTGGTACCAAGTTACGTGTACGTATTGTCATCACTTATACGTCACGGGTTACTATGGTCAAATAGGTAGATACTTCAATGGTATTAAAGACTTCTTAAGTTCTTCTTAAGCTAAAAGATTGTCTTCGAAAGTATTTTAGTTATACCCACAAAGGTCCCCAAGGGACAAGGGAGACCTTTTATATCATTGAGTGCACTCCGATTGATACTAGCTCAGTGATATATCACCTACTTTATAGAAAACTCTGTTTTTTTTTTAATTTTTAAAATTTTTTGAAGATCTTCCCTAAATGGCAGACCAGTGAAAAGTCTTCCATCTACAGGAGACTCGTCAAAAGACTTGTATCCCTAGATATCTACTGCATGGATAAGAGGTCTTACATCTTTTTTATACCCCAATTGGTCTTATGCTCCCTAAAGAAAACCTCAATAGGTTTTCTATGACCTACAGAAGGCCAATTGATATACCTTCATCTCTTTAGAAGTCCTGTGCCCTTTAGAAGTCGTTCTTTGAAAACCTCAAGAAGTTCTCAAATGTAGGTCTTCTGTTTTCAACATATTATATAATCGATCAAAGATCTTATATTATCGATGAAATACCTCAAAAATTCCTTTGTTGTCTATGGAAGACTTCAAAAGATCTCTTGATGTTTATGAAGGACCTCAAGAGGTAGTCTGTCCAAGGAAACCTCAAGATCTTCTGCTGTCCATGCCTAATGTCTTCTAATGTCCATAGAAGACTTCAAGAAGTTTTCTAGTGTCCATAGAAGACTTCAAGGAGTCTTCTAACGACTATAGAAGACTTCAAGAGGTCTTCTTATGTATATTGAAGACCTCAAGATGTATTCTTATGTCTATAGAGGTCTCCTAATGTCTATAGAAGACCCCAAGAGGTCGTCTTAGGTCTTCTAATGTCTATAGCAGTCTATAGACCTCAAGAGGCTCTTATGTCTATTGAAGACCTCAAGATGTCTTCTTATGTCTATAGAAGACATCAAGAGGTCTTCTAATGTCTAAATAAGGCTTCAAAGGTATTCTAATGTCTATAGAAGACCTCAAGAGATGTTCTAATATCTACAGAAAAACTGAAGAGGTCTCCTTATGTATATAAAAGACCCCAAGAGGTTTTTTAATGTCTACAGAAAACCGCAAGAGGTCGTCTAAGGTTTTCTAATATCAATAGAAGACATAAAGAGGTCTTCTAATGTCTATAGAAGACCTCAAGAGGTCTTCTTATGTCTGCAGAAGACCCCAAGAGGTCTCCTAATGTCTATAGCAAAAATCAAGAAGTCTTCTAATATCCATAGGATACTTCGAGAGGTCTTCAAATGTCCAAAGAAGACTTCAAAAGGTCTTCAAATGTCCATAGAAGACTTCAGGAAGTCTTCTAATGCCGAAGGTGAATTTTTTTAAATGTTTCACTCTTTGAGTAAATGAGCGATATGTTATCTATGGAAGACCCTAACCGATCTTCTGTTATTTATAGAAGACCTCAAGAGGTCTTCAAATGTCTATAGAAAGCCTCAAGAGGCCTTCTAATGTCCATAGAAGACTTTAAGAGGTCTTCTAATATCTATAAAATACCTCAAGAGATCTTATGCTGTTTAAAGAAGACACCTTGAGATCATATGTTTTTTTATGGAAGACGTTAAGAGATCTTCTGTTATCAATGGAAGACCTCAAGAGGGCTCCTAATGACTATAGAAAACCTCAAGAGGCCTTCTAATGTCCATAGAAGACCTCAAGAGATCTTATGGGGACAGAAGGCCCTGAGAGACCATATGTTGTCTATGGGAGACATTAAGAGATCTTCTGTTATCTATAGAAAACCTCAAGACCTCAAGAGATCCTATGTTGCCTATAGAAGACACCGAGAGATCATATTTTCTCTATAGAAGACCTTAAGAGATCTTCTGTTATTATAAGTAGAGCTCAAGAGGTCTCCTAATGTCTATAGAAAACCTCAAAAAGTCTTCTAATGTCCACAGAGGACCTCAAGTGATCTTATGTTGCCTATAGAAGACCCCGAGAGATCATATCTTGTCAAGAGGTCTTCTTATGTCTATAGAAGACTTCAAGAGTTCTTCTTATGTATATAGGCCACCTCAAGAGGTCTTCTTATGTCTATAGAAACCTCAAGAGATGTTCTGTTGTCCATAGAAGACCCCGAGAGATCATATGTTGTCAAGAGGTCTTCTAATGTCTATAGAAGACTTCAAGAGTTCTTCTTATGTATATAGGCCACCTCAAGAGGTCTTCTTATGTCTATAGAAAACCTCAAGAGTACTTATGTTAGCTATAGAAGACACCGAGAGATCATATGATGTCTATGGAAGACCTTAAGAGATCTTCTGTTTTCTATTGAAGGCCCTAAGAGATCGTCTAATGTCTATAGAAAGCCACAAGAAGTCTTCTAATGTCCATAGAAGACTTCAAGAGGCCTTCTTATGTCCACGGACGACCTCAAGAGGTCTTCTAATGTCTAAAGAATACCAAAGAGTTCTTATGCTGTCTATAGAAGACACCGAGAGATCATATGTTGTCTATGGAAGACCTTAAGAGATTTTATGTTATCTATAGAAAACCTCAAAGGGCCTTCTAATGTCCATAGAAGACGTGAATAGGTCTTCTAATGTCGATGGAAGACCTCAAGAGATATTATATTATCTAAAGATCTCAAGATGTCTTCTTATATCTATAGAAGTCTTCAAGAGACTTCATGAGGCCATTTATGTTTATGAATGACGACTAGAGGTCTTCTTCTGTCTACGAAGGACCTTCAAATATCTTCTGTATTCTACGGAAGACCTCAAGAAGTTTTCTGTTGTCCATGAATGACCTTCAGGTGTCTTTTGCTGCGTATGGAAGACCACAAGAAGTCTTATGTTGCCTTTAAGAGACCTTAAGAAGTTTTCTATTGTCTATCAGAGACCTCCTGAAGTCTTCTGTTTTCCATGAAAGACTTCAAGATGTCTTCTGCTGTTTATGGAGAACATCAAGATGCCCTTTGTTATCTTTAGAAAACTTCTGTTTATCCCAAGAAAAACCCTTAAGAATATTTTTGTTTGAGGTTGACTTTCAGAGGTCTTCGGTTGTCCCTGTAAAAAGTTTACTTCAATGTACAGAATACCAAAAGAGGAATACTGTTAACTACAGAAGGCCTCAAGAACTCCTCTAACAATAGTAGAACTGTGAAAGTTCTCAGACTTTTTTTATTATTATTTATTTATTTATTCATTTTGTTCCTAATTACAATTCTTTAAATGGCCCCAGCGCCATTAGGCTTTATAGGGGCTATAAACTGACAACCAAATTATACAACTTTTTAACCATTTAATTTTTCAGTATATTTTATACAACTCTACGTTAGAAGTGTATCAATATTACTTATTAAGTATTCTTTTAATTTTTGTTTAAAAGTGGATATGTTTGTACTATTACGTAGTACAGCAGGTAATTTGTTAAATTCCCTTGGTCCAACAAAACCAATTCTTTGCTTTGTAAGCTCAAAACGGCATCTCGCGATTTGCAACTGCTCCGACTGACGCGTGTTTCTCGCAGTTCTACCAAACTTAATTGTGAAAATTAATGGGCCAGAATCGTTAGCATTAATAGATTTAAATACAAATCGCATAATATGCTGATAATATAGACCACGTATCGGCAAAACAGTTTTAACCTTCTCTTTATAAAGCCTTGATGTTGAGAATCTCTTTGGCAAGTTCAATGCAATTTTTAATGCCTTATTTTGTGCACGCTGTAATTCCTTTAAGTGGCTATTATTCTTACAGGCATAAATTCCAGGCAAGTTAGTCAAATGTGAATGTATCAGTGACTGGTAAATCATCAACTTACTTTCTTTACTCAAAAGGTATCTAAATTTATGGAGAATACCAATACCAGAGGAAATTTTTGATTTAATCATGTCGATATGAGAATTCCATAAGGTACGTTACCGATGCGGATTCTTTGACTGGAATTCCATTTATTAGCACCGTCATAACTTCCTCTCCATGATGTGGTTTAAATCTCAAAAATTTAGTTTTAGATGTGTTTAAAACCAATTTATTCAATCTAGCATATTCCGCTAATAATGCTGAATCATATTCAATTTGTGTCTTTAACACCTTCTCATCTTTGAATTTATAAAACAAACTTACATCGTCAGCGTACATTACCAGTTTCCCATAAAATGGCATGTTTTTTAAATCATTAATAAAAATTTTGAATAACAATGGCCCCAACACACTTCTTTGCGGAACGCCGTGGCGTACAGGTAACCATAGACTCTCCTCATTGCCAACTTTCACATACTGAAAACGATTGCTCAGAAAGTTTTTAAAAAATAACAAGGTATTCTGCCTAAATCCAATGTATTCCAATTTCTTCAATAGGATATTGTGGTCGACGAGACCAAACGCTTTTGTGAAGTCGAAAAATACTCCAGCTACACCCTTATACCCAGAATCAATCCCTTTGCAAATATATTCCATTATATTGAAAACTGCTTCATCCTTTCCAGAAGCCTTCTTAAATCTAAACTGTTCTGAGAATATAATCTTTCTCTCTTCCAGATAGGGTGTAATTTGATCAGAAATTATTTTCTCAAATAGTTTATCAAGGACAGATAAAACAGCAACAGGCCTGAATTCATTTACAGCTCTAGATCTAGGCTTCTTGGGTACTGGTATAACCTTATGAATCTTCAGAACATCAGGATATGTGCCATTTATTATCATTGTGTTGAAGATTTTAACCAGTGTATCGGCAACTATAGATTCTCGTACTAAAAGCATTCTTGGCTTTATATTATCCGAACCACTACTTTTTTTCTGATCCAGTCTGTTAAGTTACATTAGCACTTTGTTCTTAGACACCTCTGCAAGACTAAATTGACCGCTCTCCATAATTAAGGTACCAAATAAATTAATATCATCATCCTGGTTTTGTTGGATGTTATTTCTCAGTTCAATAACTGAATCATGGAAATAACTATTAAGTTTATTAGCTTTATCAACATCTAGGGAAACCTCATTGCCATCCACATCAATTAATTCTTCCAAAGGTTTCTTCGATCTTCCCATTTCATGGTTTAAAAACTGCCAGACCTTTCTCACATCATCGTTACAATTTTTAATACTGTTTTTGTAATACTCGTCTCTTAAATTCTTATTACATATTTTAATTACATTGCTTATCATCTTTAGCCTCTTGCAGATATACTCGTCATTTCAATTTTTGCGCCTCAAAGCAAGCAACTTCTTTTTATAATTTATTAATGCAATCATCTCATCAGTTAACCATGGGGCAATATTTCTCCGTCTGTCAGCAGTCTTTTCCTTTGTCTCATTGCTGTGAGATATCGCTGATTGCAGCAATGTAACGAACTTTTCACATAGTTCAGAAGAATCGCATACTTCGCTTAATGAATCAATATTTTGATCCAAGAAATTTGTAAACTTTGGGTAATTTAACTTTTGTATATTTCCCACTGGATTGTCTTCCAACTGGTCCATGCTTACGAAGCAGCTTAATATGTTGTGATCCGAAAGACAATTCTCAATAGTGTGGACTACAATCTTGTCGACCAGATTACTAAAAATCCAATCTATGCACTTACTGGAACTGGGACGAGTAATATGGTTGTGGCAAGACTGCATATTATATTCACTGAAGAGTTCAACCATAAATTGTTGTTGCCTTGTTTTCACAAATAAATCAATACTAATGTCCCCGACAAATACAAGAAATCCTTTGTCTATATCTTGTAATATCGTCTCCACCTTCCTCACAAATATATCAAACTTGCATTTTTGAGAACGGTATACTGAAGTTAACACCAATGGTAAATTATTTATTTTGCAATCTCGCAACTCAATAGCAATAACATCTAAATTGTTTTCGCTTTGGTTCATTAAGGTTTTGTATCTTAAAGATGATTTGATATAAACAGATGTTCCACCATATCCATCTGCCCTTTCGAAATTCACAACATTATAACCATCAATGCGATAAAGATTCAAATGTTGGCTGCTGAACCAAGTCTCCGGAATAGCTATGACATCTGGTAAATAGTCAAGCTTCGATACCTCATTTCTGAATTTATTAAATTGTTCCATAGATGATGCACTTCTAACATTCACAGAAATAATATTTATGCACTGTTACTAACTGTTACTAACATATGAATTATAAAAATGAATATTATGAAAATATCTAGAATCCATAATAATGATATAAAAATTATACAAAATTTAATTAAAGATAAAATATTTTAAATTTTAATTTGGTGACTGAAAACCATCTTCATCATCATCATTATCTTCCTCTGAGTCTTCATTATCATCACTAATATCAGCAGCAATAACTTTGCGTACTACTTTGCCTTTCGACACTTCTTTTTTTAGCCGATCATCAACATCGCTCATTATCTTTATTCTAATCTGCCTTGCATTATAATCCTTCTTTACGAATATTTGTTGTTGTATCCAATAGAACGCAGAGATTTCGCATGCTTAAACACCTCCATAGTGGCTTTTGTTACAAAGTCGTTAACATAAACTGCCTTTGTTTCTGAATTCTCCCTCAGTTTTTTCTTCTCCTGAATAAATTTTCTTTTGTGTGTATTCACAAATTTTACAACAACTGCCTTTTTGTTAGATTTATTCATGCTGTTTAAAAAGTAGGCTTCCTCCACCTCTTCTCTGTTTATTTCAGCCCTAATTCGGTTGGCCACTAAAAGAACAACATCTATTGGTTCTGTTTTCTCGTCAACAGTGACACCATTGATCACACAGTCTTTTCGTACACGAACATTGTTCAGTAACGTAACCGCTGACTCCAATTTATTAACGTACTCTCTCAAATTCGCATTCTCTCGTTTTAATTCTTTTATTGTTTTTGTATTTTTCTTTACTCCTTTTAATATTTCATCATATTGAGAAGACATAAAACTCATTGTTTTCTTTATGTCTCTCATTTCTGACAGTAGAGCTTTCATATCAGCTTTGTCATCATTTTCCGGTACACATCGTTGGCATTTAAACGGGAGAGATCTATCATCAAAAAGTTTGTCAACCTCCACTTTATTGAGATTCGTACATTGAGAGTGGAGACTTTTCTTACAAATGTCACACTCCAAAATATCGTCATTCTCCAAAAAATCTGTTTTACATTGTAATCACACATCTGTTTTCTTTTTGTTATTCAAGCTTTTTCGTTGTTTGCCAGCCATATTCCACCACTCACAAATAAAGAAGCACTTCTTATTTATTTATTTGTTACTGTTTATGAAAACTGTTAACAGTTAAATAAGAAAAAACAATTTATTTCAGGAGCAAAATTTATTTCCAAAAAAAAACGTCTTTATTATAGCAGGGTTGCCAGACTTTTTCAGACTTTTACTCGTATATTACCCATTTTAAAACATTGCTTGTGGAATTTGTATTTTGCTTTTTATACCCTCTGCTTTTGGGCTAACCGAACCATCAATGGGAAACAATTTGGTCGGTTTTAAATCAAAAGAAGGGTTTTAAAAATGTTCTATTGAAAGAAGATTTTTTATTTGGAAGATACGGCACTAATAAAAAATAGATTTGGTGCCCCTTTAAGTATACGTTTTGTCATCACTTATACGCCAGGGTGTACTATGGATACATAGGAAGCTACTACATAGTGTCTATCCTCCTGAGGTTTACTGTTGTCCATGAAAGCTTTCAAGAAGGTTTTTTTACGTACAGAAGACCAAAAGAGGAATACAGTTGTCTACAGAAGACCTCAAGAACTCCTCTAGCAATAGTAGAACTTTAATCAAAACTATCAATATTCAAAATATAAATTCAATATTTATGACATAAAACGAAACAATTTTATTATCTAAAATGTAAAAAAAATAATTTTAAACAAGCATGAGCTGATGGCCTTTGTAGCTAATGCTCTTGTACTCCTTTTGTAATTATCCTTATATTAACTATAAGTATAGTTCTAAATAAATAGTTGAACTGTAAAAGATCTCAGACTATAGATTGCCAACTTTAAAACATTGATTGTGGGATTTGTTGTCTCCTTTTTATACCCTCAGCATTTACGCCAACCGAGCCATCAATGGGAAACAATTTGCCGAAAGAATCTTTTATGACATGAAGAAATCTGTTACAGGTTTTCCATCTAAAAATGAGTGGTAAAGATAAACAGATTTGGTGTCCCATTACGTATACGTGTTGTCACCACTTATACGCCAGGTTGTACTATGGATAAATATGTAGCTACTACAAAGGTTTTAAGCAAGGCTTACCTGGAAAAAATTTTCTATTATATGTTAAAAGAGAGAGAGCTTTAAAAGAAATGTTTTTTAAAGATAAAGAAGTCATGCTAAAGGTCTTCTGTCTCTATATGTTCTGTCAGAATTTTTTACGAAAAGGTAGACTGTGAATTGACTTATATTTATAAAAGTTTTGTAAGAACTCTTCTATCTACATAAAAGTCTAAAATCAATGTTCTCTAGAAAGAAGGACATTTTTTGTTTATTTGGAAAATACGGTATTAATAAAAAATAGATTTTGTACCCCTTTACGTATACGTGTTGTCACCACTTATACGCCCGGGTGTACTATGGATAAATATGTAGGTACTACAAAGGTTCTAAGCAAATATTTCATGAAAACAGAAGATATTTTTAACATATATAATACCAAGAAAGAGAGAGCTTTAAATGAGATATTGTTATAGGTAAAGAAGTCCTGCTAAAGGTCATCTGTCTCTATCAGGTCTGTGAGAGTGTTTTTCAACAAGCCGACTGTGAATTGATTTATATGTATACAAGTTTTGTAAGAGGTCTTCTATCTACATAAAAGTCTTAAATAAATTCCGAAATTCTTAAGAGGTTCTCTATGGTCTATAGAGGACCATATCATGTATCCTATAGAAGGCCGTAGAACCTCTTCTGTTTATAGAAGTCCCCAAGAGGTATTATGGTTTTTTCTGTAAGACTTCAAAGATCTCTTTTGGTCCAAGAATGATCTTAAGAAGTCTCCGTTTGTCTACGAATGACATAAACAGATCTTCTGTTTTCTATAGGGGTCCTCAAGAAAGGCCTTTTTGATATAGAAAACCTGTGAGTTGTAAAAGTTCTCCACCTATTTTAAAATATTGTCTTGTCTGATTGCTGAACAACTTTTTATTTAAATTTTTATCTCAACTCACATCAGAGATTTTACAGCAAACCATATGAAATCCTTGTGCAAAATGTTTTTCTCTAGAAAAACATCAAATTACTGAAAGTGCTACAATTGTTTAACTTAGAGAATTGGCCCAACAGCTTTAATTTATCAAACTCAATTTTTTGATTTGTAAACAATTTCTAAGAACTTGTTTCCTTCTTACAAAAGCACATCACAAAGCAAAATTTCCAGAAAATATTTTGTCGAATCTCCAAACAATTACAAACACATTTTTTTATTTGGAAAATACGGCACTAATAAAAATAGATTTGGTGACCAGCTACGTATACGTGTTGTCATCACTTATACGCCAGGGTGTAATGTGGCTAAATATGTAGCTACTACAAAGGTTCTCAGCAAATCTTCCCTGAAAATAAAAGTATTTTTTAACATACAGAAGACCAAGATTTTATACATAAAGTAATCCCACTGAAGATCTTCTCTCTGTGAATTTACTTATATTTATACAAGTATTGTAAGATGTCTCCTATCTACAAAAAAGTCTAAAATAAATTCCGAAATTCTTAAGAGGTCTTCTTTGGTCTATAGAGGACCATGTCATTTATAGAAGTCCCCAAGAAGTCTTATGATTTTTCTGGAAGACTTCAAAGATCAAGTCCCCAAGAAGTCTTATGATTTTTCTGGAAGACTTCAAAGATCACTTCTGGTCAAAGAACGATCTCAAGAAAGACCTAAAAAGATCTTCTGTTTTCTATAGAAGTCCTTAAGAAATGCCTTTTGGATATAGACGACCTGGAGAATCGTAAAAGTTCTCCACCTATTTTAAAATATTGTTTTGTCTGAGTGCTGAACAACTTTTTATTTCAATTTTTATCTTAACTCACATCAAAGATTTTCCAGCAAACCATATGAAATCCTTATTTTTTCCCTAAAAAAACATCAAATTACTGCAAGTGCTACAATTATTCCCCTTAGAGAATTTCCCCAACAGCTTTAATTTATCAAACTCAATTTTTTGATTAGTAAATAATTTCCAAGAACTTGTTTCCTTCTTACAAAAGCTCATCACAAAGCAAAATTTCCAGAACATCTTTTGTCGAATCTATAAAATATTGCAAACACGTTTTTAAATTTCCCTTCCTCTCACAAAATACCTACCCATTTTTATTAATTTTGTTGGGAAAAGTAAAAGACATCAATTTTATGATGTCGCTTCATTTTATGACATATTTACTAATTGGTCTCATGACATTGATTTTAGTGGTGTTGTTGTTGTAAGAAAATCTTTTCTTCTTTTATATTTTTTCTTTTGTTGTTTTGAGTTTGTTTGAAAAACTCTGTCTACCTTGGTGCACATAAAAAATCAATAATTGGAGAATAATGTCGAAAGTGATTTCATTGCTCTCCAGAGAGGTGGGGGGAAGTTATTAATTTTATATTTTGATGGCTTGGGCTTGTGATTGCAGGAAAATTTTAAAATTTAGGGGTATAAAAGGAGGTATGTTTTTGTTTTCCATGTCGTCATACCTGTGGGAATTTGGCTTGAAATAATTTGTGGCATTTTATTTAAATCAATGTTGAATTTGTGGGAATATTTGTTGCAAGGTATTTTATGAATTTCTGTGAATTTTTCAGAGGCAGAGTGGTTGAAAATTTGTTGAGCGATAACTGATTTGCAATATTTGTAATTTTTTTTGCATGTGTCTGCATTTTTATTATATATCGAATAATGAATATTTTCATCATGGCAGAGTTCGAGCATAATGGAAATATTAAATATTCCATATTAAATAAAAATTCTGAATGAAAAATTATACTTCTTAATAAATTTTCGTCTTCGAACATAACCTTTAAATAGATTTTAACTCCCCTTTAATTAAAAAAAATATTGTCCACTTGGGCTTTTTATAAAGTTCTTCTTGTGACCTGCTGATAGCCACCAATGTTAATCAAAGTCTTATTTTCCCTAGAATTTGGTTATCACCTCGTTTTTATCTTTGTCACCATCATCTCTCTGAGGTTTAATTAGTTTTTTTTTAAGTCTTTCATCCTTGCTTTGCTAATTAAATGTTTAATGGTTATTTAGTTGTCGATTAGGATCTCAGACTTTGTCAACTTTTTGAAAACTCATTGGCTTGAAAAATTCAACTTGATTTAATGGAGTTGTAATTAGTAACTAAGTGAATCCTGAATCCTTTTTGATGGTATTTTTGTTTGAAAAAATGTTATCTTGTTTTCTATTGAATTTTTTTTATTGAATGAAAGAAAGTTAGTAACTCTTTTTATTCATTTAAAGAGAAGTTTAATGATAAAAATTTATATATCCTAGTCAGATAGATGCCAAGGTAGGAGTTAGTTAATTAAAAAAATCCACGTTTTGTGGGCTGCAAGTTAGTCAAAATTTATTTAAAAAATCCACTTTTTGTGGGCTCCAAGTTGCTCTGAAAATTTATTTAAAAAATCCACGTTTTGTGGACTGGAAGTTGCTTAGAAAATTTATTTAAAAAATCCGCGCTTTGTGGGCTCCAAGTTAGTCAGAAAATTTATTTAAAAAATCCACGTTTTGTGGGCTGGAAGTTGCTCTGAAAATTTATTTAAAAAATCCACGTTTTGTGGGCTGGAAGTTGCTCTGAAAATTTATTTAAAAAATCCACGTTTTGTGGGCTGGAAGTTGCTTAGAAAATTTATTTAAAAAATCCACGTTTTGTGGGCTGGAAGTTGCTTAAAAAATTTATTTAAAAAATCCACGATTTGTGGGCTGGAAGTTGCTTAGAAAATTAATTTAAAAAATCCACGTTTTGTGGGCTGGAAGTTGCTCTGAAAATTTATTTAAAAAATCCACGTTTTGTGGGCTGGAAGTTGCTCTGAAAATTTATTTAAAAAATCCACGTTTTGTGGGCTGGAAGTTGCTCTGAAAATTTATTTAAAAAATCCACGTTTTGTGGGCTGGAAGTTGCTCTGAAAATTTATTTAAAAAATCCACGTTTTGTGGGCTGGAAGTTGCTCTGAAAATTTATTTAAAAAATCCACGTTTTGTGGGCTGGAAGTTGCTCTGAAAATTTATTTAAAAAATCCACGTTTTGTGGGCTGGAAGTTGCTCTGAAAATTTATTTAAAAAATCCACGTTTTGTGGGCTGGAAGTTGCTCTGAAAATTTATTTAAAAAATCCACGTTTTGTGGGCTGGAAGTTGCTCTGAAAATTTATTTAAAAAATCCACGTTTTGTGGGCTGGAAGTTGCTCTGAAAATTTATTTAAAAAATCCACGTTTTGTGGGCTGGAAGTTGCTCTGAAAATTTATTTAAAAAATCCACGTTTTGTGGGCTGGAAGTTGCTCTGAAAATTTATTTAAAAAATCCACGTTTTGTGGGCTGGAAGTTGCTCTGAAAATTTATTTAAAAAATCCACGTTTTGTGGGCTGGAAGTTGCTTAGAAAATTTATTTAAAAAATCCACGTTTTGTGGGCTGGAAGTTGCTTAGAAAATTTATTTAAAAAATCCACGTTTTGTGGGCTGGAAGTTGCTTAGAAAATTTATTTAAAAAATCCACGTTTTGTGGGCTGGAAGTTGCTTAGAAAATTTATTTAAAAAATCCACGTTTTGTGGGCTGGAAGTTGCTTAGAAAATTTATTTAAAAAATCCACGTTTGTGGCCGGGAAGTTGCTTAGAAAATTTATTTAAAAAATCCACGTTTTGTGGGCTGGAAGTTGCTTAGAAAATTTATTTAAAAAATCCACGTTTTGTGGGCTGGAAGTTGCTTAGAAAATTTATTTAAAAAATCCACGTCTTGTGGGCTTCAAGTTGCTCTGAAAATTTATTTAAAAAATCCACGTTTTGTGGGCTGGAAGTTGCTTTGAAAATTTATTTAAAATTCCACGTTTTGTGGGCTGGAAGTTGCTTAGAAAATTTATTTAAAAAATCCACGTTTTGTGAGCTGGAAGTTGCTCTGAAAATTTATTTAAAAAATCCATGTTTTGTGGGCTGGAAGTTGCTTTGAAAATTTATTTAAAAATCCACGTTTTGTGGGCTCAAAGTGAGTCAGAAAATTTATTTAAAAAATCCACCTTTTGTGGGCTCCAAGTTGACCAAAAAATTTATTTAAAAAAATCCACGTTTTGTGGGCACCAAGTTGACCAGAAAATTTATTTAAAAAATCCACGTTTTGTGGGCTCCAAGTTGCTCTGAAAATTTATTTAAAAAATTCACGTTTTGTGGGCTTGAAGTTGCTCTGAAAGTTTATTTAAAAAATCCACGTTTTGTGGGCTTGAAGTTGCTCTGAAAATGTATTTAAAAAATCCACGTTTTGTGGGCTGGAAGTTGCTTAGAAAATGTATTTAAAAAATCCACGTTTTGTGGGCTCCAAGTTGCTCTGAACATTTATTTAAAAAATCCACGTTTTGTGGGCTTGAAGTTGCTCTGAAAATTTATTTAAAAAATTCACGTTTTGTGGGCTTGAAGTTGTTCTGAAAGTTTATTTAAAAAATCCACGTTTTGTGGGCTTGAAGTTGCTCTGAAAATGTATTTAAAAAATCCACGTTTTGTGGGCTGGAAGTTGCTTAGAAAATTTATTGAAAAAATCCACGTTTTGTGGGGTGGAAGTTGCTTTGAAAATTTATTTAAAAAATCCACGTTTTGTGGGCTGGAAGTTGCTTAGAAAATTTATTTAAAAAATCCAAGTTTTGTGGGCTGGAAGTTGCTTAGAAATTTTATTTAAAAATCCACGTTTTGTGGGCTGGAAGTTGCTTAGAAAATTTATTTAAAAAATCCACGTTTTGTGGGCTGGAAGTTGCTTAGAAAATTTATTTAAAAAATCCACGTTTTGTGGGCTGGAAGTTGCTTAGAAAATTTATTTAAAAAATCCACGTTTTGTGGGCTGGAAGTTGCTTAGAAAATTTATTTAAATAATCCACGTTTTGTGGGCTCCAAGTTAGTCAGAAAATTTATTTAAAAAATCCACGTTTTGTGGGCTGGAGGTTGCTTAGAAAATTTATTTAAATAATCCACGTTTTGTGGGCTCCAAGTTAGTCAGAAAATTTATTTAAAAAATCCACGTTTTGTGGGCTCCAAGTTAGTCAGAAAATTTATTTAAAAAATCCACGTTTTGTGGGCTCCAAGTTAGTCAGAAAATTTATTTAAAAAATCCACGTTTTGTGGGCTCCAAGTTGCTCAGAAAATTTATTTAAAAAATCCACGTTTTGTGGGCTCCAAGTTGCTCAGAAAATTTATTTAAAAAATCCACGTTTTGTGGGCTCCAAGTTAGTCAGACAATTTATTTAAAAAATCCACGTTTTGTGGGCTCCAAGTTAGTCAGAAAATTTATTTAATAAATCCACGTTTTGTGGGCTCCAAGTTAGTCAGAAAATTTATTTAAAAAATCCACGTTTTGTGGGCTCCAAGTTAGTCAGAAAATTTATTTAAAAAATCCACGTTTTGTGGGCTCCAAGACCCTCAGCCTGTGTATATTGAAACAATTCTTTCCCAAAATACGTATGTTTTTAAAATTTTTGTTGATTAGGATTAAAGATCAAAAGTTTTGCTGAGGAGATACTAAGAGGAATGGATCGACATTTACCGTTTGTTCAAGAAGTATGGACTTGCCCCTAAAAAAACTTCCATCGTAATTGAGACAGCGAATGCAAGTTGCTTCAACAAAAATCAAAGTGATTTGATATCAGGTCTTAAAGTGAACTTATACGAAATTTTGTGTGTGAGTTACCGGATGGAGTGTACAAATATCGTACATATTTGAACCTGATTTATATCTGGTAGATATATTAGGATGCGTAAAGTATAGAGTGGCCAACCCTTCAAAAGTTACGGTACGAACAATTTTTCCGAACATTTTTGAACTTTTGTTGGGGAGGTACCTGAAGGAGTGGACCGATATTATCTTAACTTAACAATATTTGGAAAAAATATTACTAAGGCCAAATTTTGGACCGAATCGGCAGATCCGTTCGAGAGTTATCTTGCGCTCCATCCACTCACACGGTGTCATAGGGGTTTTTAGCACTTTTCAGGCTATTTTCTCAGGAAGTATGGACTTGCCCCTGATGAAACTTGTATCGTCGTATGGAGGGCAGTGAATACAAGTTGCTAAAACAAAAATCAAAGCGTTTCGAGAGATGGCCCTAAACTGAACTTTTCCGAAATTGTGTGTGGGACGTATCCGAAGGAGTGGACCGATTGATTCTATATTGAAACCTTATCTAAGTCTGGTACACATTTCACGATTGGCAAAGTATGGACCAAATCGGTTACTCCCTTCAAGAGTTATCGTGCGCAGAAATTTTCCGAACTTTTGTGGGGGAGGTACCGGAAGGAGTGGACCTATATGGTCCATCTTCGAACTTAAATCAAATCTGGACAAAATATTTTGATACCCAAAATTTGAACGGAATCGATTGATCCGTTCGAGAGTTATCGTGCGCACCAGCCAGCCAGACAGACAGACGGACGGACATTGCTAGATCTACTCAAAATTGTCTGAAACGGATATCGTACAAACATACTTGGGGTCTAAAACCATTATTTCGATGAGGCACATTTTTGGTCGTATCAAAGTGTAAATACCCTCTTTAGCCTAAAGGCTGAGGGTATAAAAATCCACGTTTTGTGGCCTGGAAGTTGCTTAGAAAATTTATTTAAAAAATCCACGTTTTGTGGCCTGGAAGTTGCTTAGAAAATTTATTTAAAAGATCCACGTTTTATGGGGTGGAAGTTGCTTAGAAAATTTATTTAAAAGATCCACGTTTTATGGGGTGGAAGTTGCTTAGAAAATTTATTTAAAAAATCCACGTTTTGTGGGTTGCAAGTTGCTCTGAAAATTTATTTAAAAAATCCACGTTTTGTGGGTTGCAAGTTGCTCTGAAAATTTATTTAAAAAATCCACGTTTTGTGGGTTGTAAGTTGCTCTGAAAATTTATTTAAAAAATCCACGTTTTGTGGGTTGTAAGTTGCTCTGAAAATTTATTTAAAAAATCCACGTTTTGTGGGCTGGAAGTTGCTTAGAAATTTTATTTAAAAAATCCACGTTTTGTGGGTTGCAAGTTGCTCTGAAAATTTATTTAAAAAATCCACGTTTTGTGGCCTGGAAGTTGCTTAGAAAATTTATTTAAAAAATCCACGTTTTGTGGGTTGCAAGTTGCTCTGAAAATTTATTTAAAAAATCCACGTTTTGTGGGTTGTAAGTTGCTCTGAAAATTTATTTAAAAAATCCACGTTTTGTGGGTT
Organism: Musca autumnalis; assembly: GCF_047663935.1. Taxonomy (NCBI): domain Eukaryota; kingdom Metazoa; phylum Arthropoda; class Insecta; order Diptera; family Muscidae; genus Musca; species Musca autumnalis. Next base: position 32,980 of record NW_027411888.1, read on the forward strand.
GTAAGTTGCTCTGAAAATTTATTTAAAAAATCCACGTTTTGTGGCCTGGAAGTTGCTTAGAAAATTTATTTAAAAGATCCACGTTTTATGGGGTGGAAGTTGCTTAGAAAATTTATTTAAAAGATCCACGTTTTATGGGGTGGAAGTTGCTTAGAAAATTTATTTAAAAAATCCACGTTTTGTGGGCTCCAAGTTGCTCTGAAAATTTATTTAAAAAATCCACGTTTTGTGGGTTGCAAGTTGCTCTGAAAATTTATTTAAAAAATCCACGTTTTGTGGGTTGCAAGTTGCTCTGAAAATTTATTTAAAAAATCCACGTTTTGTGGGTTGCAAGTTGCTCTGAAAATTTATTTAAAAAATCCACGTTTTGTGGGTTGTAAGTTGCTCTGAAAATTTATTTAAAAAATCCACGTTTTGTGGGTTGCAAGTTGCTCTGAAAATTTATTTAAAAAATCCACGTTTTGTGGGTTGTAAGTTGCTCTGAAAATTTATTTAAAAAATCCACGTTTTGTGGGTTGTAAGTTGCTCTGAAAATTTATTTAAAAAATCCACGTTTTGTGGGTTGTAAGTTGCTCTGAAAATTTATTTAAAAAATTGTGGGTTGTAAGTTGCTCTGAAAATTTATTTAAAAAATCCACGTTTTGTGGGTTGTAAGTTGCTCTGAAAATTTATTTAAAAAATCCACGTTTTGTGGGTTGTAAGTTGCTCTGAAAATTTATTTAAAAAATCCACGTTTTGTGGGCTGGAAGTTGCTTAGAAATTTTATTTAAAAAATCCACGTTTTGTGGGCTTCAAGTTGCTCTGAAAATTTATTTAAAAAATCCACGTTTTGTGGGCTGGAAGTTGCTTAGAAATTTTATTTAAAAAATCCACGTTTTGTGGGTTGTAAGTTGCTCTGAAATTTTATTTAAAAAATCCACGTTTTGTGGGCTTCAAGTTGCTCTGAAAATTTATTTAAAAAATCCACGTTTTGTGGGCTGGAAGTTGCTTAGAAAATTTATTTAAAAAATCCACGTTTTGTGGGCTGGAAGTTGCTTAGAAAATTTATTTAAATAATCCACGTTTTGTGGGCTCCAAGTTAGTCAGAAAATTTATTTAAAAAATCCACGTTTTGTGGGCTGGAGGTTGCTTAGAAAATTTATTTAAATAATCCACGTTTTGTGGGCTCCAAGTTGCTCTGAAAATTTATTTAAAAAATCCACGTTTTGTGGGCTGGAAGTTGCTTAGAAATTTTATTTAAAAAATCCACGTTTTGTGGGCTTCAAGTTGCTCTGAAAATTTATTTAAAAAATCCACGTTTTGTGGACTCAAAGTTAGTCAGAAAATTTATTTAAAAAATCCACGTTTTGTGGGCTGGAAGTTGCTTAGAAATTTTATTTAAAAAATCCACGTTTTGTGGGTTGTAAGTTGCTCTGAAATTTTATTTAAAAAATCCACGTTTTGTGGGCTTCAAGTTGCTCTGAAAATTTATTTAAAAAATCCACGTTTTGTGGGCTGGAAGTTGCTTAGAAAATTTATTTAAAAAATCCACGTTTTGTGGGCTGGAAGTTGCTTAGAAAATTTATTTAAATAATCCACGTTTTGTGGGCTGGAAGTTGCTTAGAAAATTTATTGAAAAAATCCACGTTTTGTGGGGTGGAAGTTGCTTTGAAAATTTATTTAAAAAATCCACGTTTTGTGGGCTGGAAGTTGCTTAGAAAATTTATTTAAAAAATCCAAGTTTTGTGGGCTGGAAGTTGCTTAGAAATTTTATTTAAAAATCCACGTTTTGTGGGCTGGAAGTTACTTAGAAAATTTATTTAAAAATCCACGTTTTGTGGGCTGGAAGTTGCTTAGAAAATTTATTTAAAAAATCCACGTTTTGTGGGCTGGAAGTTGCTTAGAAAATTTATTTAAAAAATCCACGTTTTGTGGGCTGGAAGTTGCTTAGAAAATTTATTTAAATAATCCACGTTTTGTGGGCTCCAAGTTAGTCAGAAAATTTATTTAAAAAATCCACGTTTTGTGGGCTGGAGGTTGCTTAGAAAATTTATTTAAATAATCCACGTTTTGTGGGCTCCAAGTTAGTCAGAAAATTTATTTAAAAAATCCACGTTTTGTGGGCTCCAAGTTAGTCAGAAAATTTATTTAAAAAATCCACGTTTTGTGGGCTCCAAGTTAGTCAGAAAATTTATTTAAAAAATCCACGTTTTGTGGGCTCCAAGTTGCTCAGAAAATTTATTTAAAAAATCCACGTTTTGTGGGCTCCAAGTTGCTCAGAAAATTTATTTAAAAAATCCACGTTTTGTGGGCTCCAAGTTAGTCAGACAATTTATTTAAAAAATCCACGTTTTGTGGGCTCCAAGTTAGTCAGAAAATTTATTTAATAAATCCACGTTTTGTGGGCTCCAAGTTAGTCAGAAAATTTATTTAAAAAATCCACGTTTTGTGGGCTCCAAGTTAGTCAGAAAATTTATTTAAAAAATCCACGTTTTGTGGGCTCCAAGACCCTCAGCCTGTGTATATTGAAACAATTCTTTCCCAAAATACGTATGTTTTTAAAATTTTTGTTGATTAGGATTAAAGATCAAAAGTTTTGCTGAGGAGATACTAAGAGGAATGGATCGACATTTACCGTTTGTTCAAGAAGTATGGACTTGCCCCTAAAAAAACTTCCATCGTAATTGAGACAGCGAATGCAAGTTGCTTCAACAAAAATCAAAGTGATTTGATATCAGGTCTTAAAGTGAACTTATACGAAATTTTGTGTGTGAGTTACCGGATGGAGTGTACAAATATCGTACATATTTGAACCTGATTTATATCTGGTAGATATATTAGGATGCGTAAAGTATAGAGTGGCCAACCCTTCAAAAGTTACGGTACGAACAATTTTTCCGAACATTTTTGAACTTTTGTTGGGGAGGTACCTGAAGGAGTGGACCGATATTATCTTAACTTAACAATATTTGGAAAAAATATTACTAAGGCCAAATTTTGGACCGAATCGGCAGATCCGTTCGAGAGTTATCTTGCGCTCCATCCACTCACACGGTGTCATAGGGGTTTTTAGCACTTTTCAGGCTATTTTCTCAGGAAGTATGGACTTGCCCCTGATGAAACTTGTATCGTCGTATGGAGGGCAGTGAATACAAGTTGCTAAAACAAAAATCAAAGCGTTTCGAGAGATGGCCCTAAACTGAACTTTTCCGAAATTGTGTGTGGGACGTATCCGAAGGAGTGGACCGATTGATTCTATATTGAAACCTTATCTAAGTCTGGTACACATTTCACGATTGGCAAAGTATGGACCAAATCGGTTACTCCCTTCAAGAGTTATCGTGCGCAGAAATTTTCCGAACTTTTGTGGGGGAGGTACCGGAAGGAGTGGACCTATATGGTCCATCTTCGAACTTAAATCAAATCTGGACAAAATATTTTGATACCCAAAATTTGAACGGAATCGATTGATCCGTTCGAGAGTTATCGTGCGCACCAGCCAGCCAGACAGACAGACGGACGGACATTGCTAGATCTACTCAAAATTGTCTGAAACGGATATCGTACAAACATACTTGGGGTCTAAAACCATTATTTCGATGAGGCACATTTTTGGTCGTATCAAAGTGTAAATACCCTCTTTAGCCTAAAGGCTGAGGGTATAAAAATCCACGTTTTGTGGCCTGGAAGTTGCTTAGAAAATTTATTTAAAAAATCCACGTTTTGTGGCCTGGAAGTTGCTTAGAAAATTTATTTAAAAGATCCACGTTTTATGGGGTGGAAGTTGCTTAGAAAATTTATTTAAAAGATCCACGTTTTATGGGGTGGAAGTTGCTTAGAAAATTTATTTAAAAAATCCACGTTTTGTGGGTTGCAAGTTGCTCTGAAAATTTATTTAAAAAATCCACGTTTTGTGGGTTGCAAGTTGCTCTGAAAATTTATTTAAAAAATCCACGTTTTGTGGGTTGTAAGTTGCTCTGAAAATTTATTTAAAAAATCCACGTTTTGTGGGTTGTAAGTTGCTCTGAAAATTTATTTAAAAAATCCACGTTTTGTGGGCTGGAAGTTGCTTAGAAATTTTATTTAAAAAATCCACGTTTTGTGGGTTGCAAGTTGCTCTGAAAATTTATTTAAAAAATCCACGTTTTGTGGCCTGGAAGTTGCTTAGAAAATTTATTTAAAAAATCCACGTTTTGTGGGTTGCAAGTTGCTCTGAAAATTTATTTAAAAAATCCACGTTTTGTGGGTTGTAAGTTGCTCTGAAAATTTATTTAAAAAATCCACGTTTTGTGGGTTGTAAGTTGCTCTGAAAATTTATTTAAAAAATCCACGTTTTGTGGCCTGGAAGTTGCTTAGAAAATTTATTTAAAAGATCCACGTTTTATGGGGTGGAAGTTGCTTAGAAAATTTATTTAAAAGATCCACGTTTTATGGGGTGGAAGTTGCTTAGAAAATTTATTTAAAAAATCCACGTTTTGTGGGCTCCAAGTTGCTCTGAAAATTTATTTAAAAAATCCACGTTTTGTGGGTTGCAAGTTGCTCTGAAAATTTATTTAAAAAATCCACGTTTTGTGGGTTGCAAGTTGCTCTGAAAATTTATTTAAAAAATCCACGTTTTGTGGGTTGCAAGTTGCTCTGAAAATTTATTTAAAAAATCCACGTTTTGTGGGTTGTAAGTTGCTCTGAAAATTTATTTAAAAAATCCACGTTTTGTGGGTTGCAAGTTGCTCTGAAAATTTATTTAAAAAATCCACGTTTTGTGGGTTGTAAGTTGCTCTGAAAATTTATTTAAAAAATCCACGTTTTGTGGGTTGTAAGTTGCTCTGAAAATTTATTTAAAAAATCCACGTTTTGTGGGTTGTAAGTTGCTCTGAAAATTTATTTAAAAAATTGTGGGTTGTAAGTTGCTCTGAAAATTTATTTAAAAAATCCACGTTTTGTGGGTTGTAAGTTGCTCTGAAAATTTATTTAAAAAATCCACGTTTTGTGGGTTGTAAGTTGCTCTGAAAATTTATTTAAAAAATCCACGTTTTGTGGGCTGGAAGTTGCTTAGAAATTTTATTTAAAAAATCCACGTTTTGTGGGCTTCAAGTTGCTCTGAAAATTTATTTAAAAAATCCACGTTTTGTGGACTCAAAGTTAGTCAGAAAATTTATTTAAAAAATCCACGTTTTGTGGGCTGGAAGTTGCTTAGAAATTTTATTTAAAAAATCCACGTTTTGTGGGTTGTAAGTTGCTCTGAAATTTTATTTAAAAAATCCACGTTTTGTGGGCTTCAAGTTGCTCTGAAAATTTATTTAAAAAATCCACGTTTTGTGGGCTGGAAGTTGCTTAGAAAATTTATTTAAAAAATCCACGTTTTGTGGGCTGGAAGTTGCTTAGAAAATTTATTTAAATAATCCACGTTTTGTGGGCTCCAAGTTAGTCAGAAAATTTATTTAAAAAATCCACGTTTTGTGGGCTGGAGGTTGCTTAGAAAATTTATTTAAATAATCCACGTTTTGTGGGCTCCAAGTTAGTCAGAAAATTTATTTAAAAAATCCACGTTTTGTGGGCTCCAAGTTAGTCAGAAAATTTATTTAAAAAATCCACGTTTTGTGGGCTCCAAGTTAGTCAGAAAATTTATTTAAAAAATCCACGTTTTGTGGGCTCCAAGTTGCTCAGAAAATTTATTTAAAAAATCCACGTTTTGTGGGCTCCAAGTTGCTCAGAAAATTTATTTAAAAAATCCACGTTTTGTGGGCTCCAAGTTAGTCAGACAATTTATTTAAAAAATCCACGTTTTGTGGGCTCCAAGTTAGTCAGAAAATTTATTTAATAAATCCACGTTTTGTGGGCTCCAAGTTAGTCAGAAAATTTATTTAAAAAATCCACGTTTTGTGGGCTCCAAGTTAGTCAGAAAATTTATTTAAAAAATCCACGTTTTGTGGGCTCCAAGACCCTCAGCCTGTGTATATTGAAACAATTCTTTCCCAAAATACGTATGTTTTTAAAATTTTTGTTGATTAGGATTAAAGATCAAAAGTTTTGCTGAGGAGATACTAAGAGGAATGGATCGACATTTACCGTTTGTTCAAGAAGTATGGACTTGCCCCTAAAAAAACTTCCATCGTAATTGAGACAGCGAATGCAAGTTGCTTCAACAAAAATCAAAGTGATTTGATATCAGGTCTTAAAGTGAACTTATACGAAATTTTGTGTGTGAGTTACCGGATGGAGTGTACAAATATCGTACATATTTGAACCTGATTTATATCTGGTAGATATATTAGGATGCGTAAAGTATAGAGTGGCCAACCCTTCAAAAGTTACGGTACGAACAATTTTTCCGAACATTTTTGAACTTTTGTTGGGGAGGTACCTGAAGGAGTGGACCGATATTATCTTAACTTAACAATATTTGGAAAAAATATTACTAAGGCCAAATTTTGGACCGAATCGGCAGATCCGTTCGAGAGTTATCTTGCGCTCCATCCACTCACACGGTGTCATAGGGGTTTTTAGCACTTTTCAGGCTATTTTCTCAGGAAGTATGGACTTGCCCCTGATGAAACTTGTATCGTCGTATGGAGGGCAGTGAATACAAGTTGCTAAAACAAAAATCAAAGCGTTTCGAGAGATGGCCCTAAACTGAACTTTTCCGAAATTGTGTGTGGGACGTATCCGAAGGAGTGGACCGATTGATTCTATATTGAAACCTTATCTAAGTCTGGTACACATTTCACGATTGGCAAAGTATGGACCAAATCGGTTACTCCCTTCAAGAGTTATCGTGCGCAGAAATTTTCCGAACTTTTGTGGGGGAGGTACCGGAAGGAGTGGACCTATATGGTCCATCTTCGAACTTAAATCAAATCTGGACAAAATATTTTGATACCCAAAATTTGAACGGAATCGATTGATCCGTTCGAGAGTTATCGTGCGCACCAGCCAGCCAGACAGACAGACGGACGGACATTGCTAGATCTACTCAAAATTGTCTGAAACGGATATCGTACAAACATACTTGGGGTCTAAAACCATTATTTCGATGAGGCACATTTTTGGTCGTATCAAAGTGTAAATACCCTCTTTAGCCTAAAGGCTGAGGGTATAAAAATCCACGTTTTGTGGCCTGGAAGTTGCTTAGAAAATTTATTTAAAAAATCCACGTTTTGTGGCCTGGAAGTTGCTTAGAAAATTTATTTAAAAGATCCACGTTTTATGGGGTGGAAGTTGCTTAGAAAATTTATTTAAAAGATCCACGTTTTATGGGGTGGAAGTTGCTTAGAAAATTTATTTAAAAAATCCACGTTTTGTGGGTTGCAAGTTGCTCTGAAAATTTATTTAAAAAATCCACGTTTTGTGGGTTGCAAGTTGCTCTGAAAATTTATTTAAAAAATCCACGTTTTGTGGGTTGTAAGTTGCTCTGAAAATTTATTTAAAAAATCCACGTTTTGTGGGTTGTAAGTTGCTCTGAAAATTTATTTAAAAAATCCACGTTTTGTGGGCTGGAAGTTGCTTAGAAATTTTATTTAAAAAATCCACGTTTTGTGGGTTGCAAGTTGCTCTGAAAATTTATTTAAAAAATCCACGTTTTGTGGCCTGGAAGTTGCTTAGAAAATTTATTTAAAAAATCCACGTTTTGTGGGTTGCAAGTTGCTCTGAAAATTTATTTAAAAAATCCACGTTTTGTGGGTTGTAAGTTGCTCTGAAAATTTATTTAAAAAATCCACGTTTTGTGGGTTGTAAGTTGCTCTGAAAATTTATTTAAAAAATCCACGTTTTGTGGCCTGGAAGTTGCTTAGAAAATTTATTTAAAAGATCCACGTTTTATGGGGTGGAAGTTGCTTAGAAAATTTATTTAAAAGATCCACGTTTTATGGGGTGGAAGTTGCTTAGAAAATTTATTTAAAAAATCCACGTTTTGTGGGCTCCAAGTTGCTCTGAAAATTTATTTAAAAAATCCACGTTTTGTGGGTTGCAAGTTGCTCTGAAAATTTATTTAAAAAATCCACGTTTTGTGGGTTGCAAGTTGCTCTGAAAATTTATTTAAAAAATCCACGTTTTGTGGGTTGCAAGTTGCTCTGAAAATTTATTTAAAAAATCCACGTTTTGTGGGTTGTAAGTTGCTCTGAAAATTTATTTAAAAAATCCACGTTTTGTGGGTTGCAAGTTGCTCTGAAAATTTATTTAAAAAATCCACGTTTTGTGGGTTGTAAGTTGCTCTGAAAATTTATTTAAAAAATCCACGTTTTGTGGGTTGTAAGTTGCTCTGAAAATTTATTTAAAAAATCCACGTTTTGTGGGTTGTAAGTTGCTCTGAAAATTTATTTAAAAAATTGTGGGTTGTAAGTTGCTCTGAAAATTTATTTAAAAAATCCACGTTTTGTGGGTTGTAAGTTGCTCTGAAAATTTATTTAAAAAATCCACGTTTTGTGGGTTGTAAGTTGCTCTGAAAATTTATTTAAAAAATCCACGTTTTGTGGGCTGGAAGTTGCTTAGAAATTTTATTTAAAAAATCCACGTTTTGTGGGCTTCAAGTTGCTCTGAAAATTTATTTAAAAAATCCACGTTTTGTGGACTCAAAGTTAGTCAGAAAATTTATTTAAAAAATCCACGTTTTGTGGGCTGGAAGTTGCTTAGAAATTTTATTTAAAAAATCCACGTTTTGTGGGTTGTAAGTTGCTCTGAAATTTTATTTAAAAAATCCACGTTTTGTGGGCTTCAAGTTGCTCTGAAAATTTATTTAAAAAATCCACGTTTTGTGGGCTTCAAGTTGCTCTGAAAATTTATTTAAAAAATCCACGTTTTGTGGGCTTCAAGTTGCTCTGAAAATTTATTTAAAAAATCCACGTTTTGTGGGCTTCAAGTTGCTCTGAAAATTTATTTAAAAAATCCACGTTTTGTGGGCTTCAAGTTGCTCTGAAAATTTATTTAAAAAATCCACGTTTTGTGGGCTTCAAGTTGCTCTGAAAATTTATTTAAAAAATCCACGTTTTGTAAGCTCCAAGTTAGTCAGAAAATTTATTTAAAAAATCCACGTTTTGTGGGCTTCAAGTTGCTCTGAAAATTTATTTAAAAAATCCACGTTTTGTAAGCTCCAAGTTAGTCAGAAAATTTATTTAAAAAGTCCACGTTTTGTGGGCTCCAAGTTAGTCAGAAAATTTATTTAAAAAATCCACGTTTTGTGGGCTCCAAGTTAGTCAGAAAATTTATTTAAAAAGTCCACGTTTTGTGGGCTCCAAGTTAGTCAAAAAATTTATTTAAAAAGTCCACGTTTTGGGGGGTCCAAGTTAGTCAGAAAATTTATTTAAAAAATTCACGTTTTGTGGACTCAAAGTTAGACAGAAAATTTATTTAAAAAATCCACGTTTTGTGGGCTCCAAGTTAGTCAGAAAATTTATTTAAAAAGTCCACGTTTTGTGGGCTCCAAGTTAGTCAAAAAATTTATTTAAAAAATCCACGTTTTGTGGACTCAAAGTTAGTCAGAAAATTTATTTAAAAAATCCACGTTTTGTGGACTCAAAGTTAGTCAGAAAATTTATTTAAAAAATCCACGTTTTGTGGGCTGGAAGTTGCTCTGAAAATTTATTTAAAAAATCCACGTTTTGTGGACTCAAAGTTAGTCAGAAAATTTATTTAAAAAATCCACGTTTTGTGGACTCAAAGTTAGTCAGAAAATTTATTTAAAAAATCCACGTTTTGTGGACTCAAAGTTAGTCAGAAAATTTATTTAAAAAATCCACGTTTTGTGGACTCAAAGTTAGTCAGAAAATTTATTTAAAAAATCCACGTTTTGTGGACTCAAAGTTAGTCAGAAAATTTATTTAAAAAATCCACGTTTTGTGGACTCAAAGTTAGTCAGAAAATTTATTTAAAAAATCCACGTTTTGTGGACTCAAAGTTAGTCAGAAAATTTATTTAAAAAATCCACGTTTTGTGGACTCAAAGTTAGTCAGAAAATTTATTTAAAAAATCCACGTTTTGTGGACTCAAAGTTAGTCAGAAAATTTATTTAAAAAATCCACGTTTTGTGGACTCAAAGTTAGTCAGAAAATTTATTTAAAAAATCCACGTTTTGTGGACTCAAAGTTAGTCAGAAAATTTATTTAAAAAATCCACGTTTTGTGGACTCAAAGTTAGTCAGAAAATTTATTTAAAAAATCCACGTTTTGTGGACTCAAAGTTAGTCAGAAAATTTATTTAAAAAATCCACGTTTTGTGGACTCAAAGTTAGTCAGAAAATTTATTTAAAAAATCCACGTTTTGTGGACTCAAAGTTAGTCAGAAAATTTATTTAAAAAATCCACGTTTTGTGGACTCAAAGTTAGTCAGAAAATTTATTTAAAAAATCCACGTTTTGTGGACTCAAAGTTAGTCAGAAAATTTATTTAAAAAATCCACGTTTTGTGGACTCAAAGTTAGACAGAAAATTTATTTAAAAAATCCACGTTTTGTGGACTCAAAGTTAGTCAGAAAATTTATTTAAAAAATCCACGTTTTGTGGACTCAAAGTTAGTCAGAAAATTTATTTAAAAAATCCACGTTTTGTGGACTCAAAGTTAGTCAGAAAATTTATTTAAAAAATCCACGTTTTGTGGACTCAAAGTTAGTCAGAAAATTTATTTAAAAAATCCACGTTTTGTGGGCTGGAAGTTGCTTAGAAAATTTGTTTAAAAAATCCACGTTTTGTGGGCTGCAAGTTAGTCAGAAAATTTATTTAAAAAATCCACGTTTTGTGGGCTGCAAGTTAGTCAGAAAATTTATTTAAAAAATCCACGTTTTGTGGGCTGCAAGTTAGTCAGAAAATTTATTTAAAAAATCCACGTTTTGTGGGCTGCAAGTTAGTCAGAAAATTTATTTAAAAAATCCACGTTTTGTGGGCTGCAAGTTAGTCAGAAAATTTATTTAAAAAATCCACGTTTTGTGGTCTGGAAGTTGCTTAGAAAATTTATTTAAAAAATCCACGTTTTGTGGTCTGGAAGTTGCTTAGAAAATTTATTTAAAAAATCCACGTTTTGTGGTCTGGAAGTTGCTTAGAAAATTTATTTAAAAAATCCACGTTTTGTGGGCTGGAAGTTGCTTAGAAAATTTATTTAAAAAATCCACGTTTTGTGGGCTGGAAGTTGCTTAGAAAATTTATTTAAAAAATCCACGTTTTGTGGGCTGGAAGTTGCTTAGAAAATTTATTTAAAAAATCCACGTTTTGTGGGCTGGAAGTTGCTTAGAAAATTTATTTAAAAAATCCACGTTTTGTGGGCTGGAAGTTGCTTAGAAAATTTATTTAAAAAATCCACGTTTTGTGGGCTGGAAGTTGCTTAGAAAATTTATTTAAAAAATCCACGTTTTGTGGGCTGGAAGTTGCTTAGAAAATTTATTTAAAAAATCCACGTTTTGTGGGCTGGAAGTTGCTTAGAAAATTTATTTAAAAAATCCACGTTTTGTGGGCTGCAAGTTAGTCAGAAAATTTATTTAAAAAATCCACGTTTTGTGGGCTGCAAGTTAGTCAGAAAATTTATTTAAAAAATCCACGTTTTGTGGGCTGCAAGTTAGTCAGAAAATTTATTTAAAAAATCCACGTTTTGTGGGCTGCAAGTTAGTCAGAAAATTTATTTAAAAAATCCACGTTTTGTGCGCTGCAAGTTAGTCAGAAAATTTATTTAAAAAATCCATGTTTTGTGGGCTGGAAGTTGCTTAGAAAATTTATTTAAAAAATCCACGTTTTGTGGGCTGGAAGTTGCTTAGAAAATTTATTTAAAAAATCCACGTTTTGTGGGCTGGAAGTTGCTTAGAAAATTTATTTAAAAAATCCACGTTTTGTGGGCTGCAAGTTAGTCAGAAAATTTATTTAAAAAATCCACGTTTTGTGCGCTGCAAGTTAGTCAGAAAATTTATTTAAAAAATCCACGTTTTGTGGGCTGCAAGTTAGTCAGAAAATTTATTTAAAAAATCCACGTTTTGTGGGCTGCAAGTTAGTCAGAAAATTTATTTACAAAATCCACGTTTTGTGCGCTGCAAGTTAGTCAGAAAATTTATTTAAAAAATCCACGTTTTGTGGGCTGCAAGTTAGTCAGAAAATTTATTTAAAAAATCCACGTTTTGTGGGCTGCAAGTTAGTCAGAAAATTTATTTAAAAAATCCACGTTTTGTGGGCTGGAAGTTGCTTAGAAAATTTATTTAAAAAATCCACGTTTTGTGGTCTGGAAGTTGCTTAGAAAATTTATTTAAAAAATCCACGTTTTGTGGTCTGGAAGTTGCTTAGAAAATTTATTTAAAAAATCCACGTTTTGTGGGCTGGAAGTTGCTCTGAAAATTTATTTAAAAAATCCACGTTTTGTGGGCTGGAAGTTGCTTAGAAAATTTATTTAAAAAATCCACGTTTTGTGGGCTGCAAGTTAGTCAGAAAATTTATTTAAAAAATCCACGTTTTGTGCGCTGCAAGTTAGTCAGAAAATTTATTTAAAAAATCCATGTTTTGTGGGCTGGAAGTTGCTTAGAAAATTTATTTAAAAAATCCACGTTTTGTGGGCTGGAAGTTGCTTAGAAAATTTATTTAAAAAATCCACGTTTTGTGGGCTGGAAGTTGCTTAGAAAATTTATTTAAAAAATCCACGTTTTGTGGGCTGCAAGTTAGTCAGAAAATTTATTTAAAAAATCCACGTTTTGTGCGCTGCAAGTTAGTCAGAAAATTTATTTAAAAAATCCACGTTTTGTGGGCTGCAAGTTAGTCAGAAAATTTATTTAAAAAATCCACGTTTTGTGGGCTGCAAGTTAGTCAGAAAATTTATTTACAAAATCCACGTTTTGTGCGCTGCAAGTTAGTCAGAAAATTTATTTAAAAAATCCACGTTTTGTGGGCTGCAAGTTAGTCAGAAAATTTATTTAAAAAATCCACGTTTTGTGGGCTGCAAGTTAGTCAGAAAATTTATTTAAAAAATCCACGTTTTGTGGGCTGGAAGTTGCTTAGAAAATTTATTTAAAAAATCCACGTTTTGTGGTCTGGAAGTTGCTTAGAAAATTTATTTAAAAAATCCACGTTTTGTGGTCTGGAAGTTGCTTAGAAAATTTATTTAAAAAATCCACGTTTTGTGGGCTGGAAGTTGCTCTGAAAATTTATTTAAAAAATCCACGTTTTGTGGGCTGGAAGTTGCTTAGAAAATTTATTTAAAAAATCCACGTTTTGTGGGCTGCAAGTTAGTCAGAAAATTTATTTAAAAAATCCACGTTTTGTGCGCTGCAAGTTAGTCAGAAAATTTATTTAAAAAATCCACGTTTTGTGGGCTGCAAGTTAGTCAGAAAATTTATTTAAAAAATCCACGTTTTGTGGGCTGCAAGTTAGTCAGAAAATTTATTTAAAAAATCCACGTTTTGTGGGCTGCAAGTTAGTCAGAAAATTTATTTAAAAAATCCACGTTTTGTGGGCTGCAAGTTAGTCAGAAAATTTATTTAAAAAATCCACGTTTTGTGGTCTGGAAGTTGCTTAGAAAATTTATTTAAAAAATCCACGTTTTGTGGGCTGGAAGTTGCTCTGAAAATTTATTTAAAAAATCCACGTTTTGTGGGCTGGAAGTTGCTTAGAAAATTTATTTAAAAAATCCACGTTTTGTGGGCTGGAAGTTGCTTAGAAAATTTATTTAAAAAATCCACGTTTTGTGGGCTGGAAGTTGCTTAGAAAATTTATTTAAAAAATCCACGTTTTGTGGGCTGCAAGTTAGTCAGAAAATTTATTTAAAAAATCCACGTTTTGTGGTCTGGAAGTTGCTTAGAAAATTTATTTAAAAAATCCACGTTTTGTGGTCTGGAAGTTGCTTAGAAAATTTATTTAAAAAATCCACGTTTTGTGGTCTGGATGTTGCTTAGAAAATTTATTTAAAAAATCCACGTTTTGTGGTCTGGAAGTTGCTTAGAAAATTTATTTAAAAAATCCACGTTTTGTGGTCTGGAAGTTGCTTAGAAAATTTGTTTAAAAAATCCACGTTTTGTGGTCTGGAAGTTGCTTAGAAAAATTATTTAAAAAATCCACGTTTTGTGGTCTGGATGTTGCTTAGAAAATTTATTTAAAAAATCCACGTTTTGTGGGCTGCAAGTTAGTCAGAAAATTTATTTAAAAAATCCACGTTTTGTGGTCTGGAAGTTGCTTAGAAAATTTATTTAAAAAATCCACGTTTTGTGGTCTGGAAGTTGCTTAGAAAATTTATTTAAAAAATCCACGTTTTGTGGTCTGGAAGTTGCTTAGAAAATTTATTTAAAAAATCCACGTTTTGTGGTCTGGAAGTTGCTTAGAAAATTTATTTAAAAAATCCACGTTTTGTGGTCTGGAAGTTGCTTAGAAAATTTATTTAAAAAATCCACGTTTTGTGGTCTGGATGTTGCTTAGAAAATTTATTTAAAAAATCCACGTTTTGTGGTCTGGATGTTGCTTAGAAAATTTATTTAAAAAATCCACGTTTTGTGGTCTGGAAGTTGCTTAGAAAATTTATTTAAAAAATCCACGTTTTGTGGTCTGGAAGTTGCTTAGAAAATTTGTTTAAAAAATCCACGTTTTGTGGTCTGGAAGTTGCTTAGAAAAATTATTTAAAAAATCCACGTTTTGTGGTCTGGATGTTGCTTAGAAAATTTATTTAAAAAATCCACGTTTTGTGGTCTGGAAGTTGCTTAGAAAATTTATTTAAAAAATCCACGTTTTGTGGTCTGGAAGTTGCTTAGAAAATTTGTTTAAAAAATCCACGTTTTGTGGTCTGGAAGTTGCTTAGAAAAATTATTTAAAAAATCCACGTTTTGTGGTCTGGATGTTGCTTAGAAAATTTATTTAAAAAATCCACGTTTTGTGATCTGGATGTTGCTTAGAAAATTTATTTAAAAAATCCACGTTTTGTGGTCTGGAAGTTGCTTAGAAAAATTATTTAAAAAATCCACGTTTTGTGGGCTGGAAGTTGCTTAGAAAATTTGTTTAAAAAATCCACGTTTTGTGGTCTGGAAGTTGCTTAGAAAAATTATTTAAAAAATCCACGTTTTGTGGTCTGGATGTTGCTTAGAAAATTTATTTAAAAAATCCACGTTTTGTGATCTGGAAGTTGCTTAGAAAATTTATTTAAAAAATCCACGTTTTGTGGTCTGGAAGTTGCTTAGAAAAATTATTTAAAAAATCCACGTTTTGTGGGCTGGAAGTTGCTCTGAAAATTTATTTAAAAAATCCACGTTTTGTGGGCTGGAAGTTGCTTAGAAAATTTATTTAAAAAATCCCCGTTTTGTGGGCTGGAAGTTGCTTAGAAAATTTGTTTAAAAAATCCACGTTTTGTGGGCTGCAAGTTAGTCAGAAAATTTATTTAAAAAATCCACGTTTTGTGCGCTGCAAGTTAGTCAGAAAATTTATTTAAAAAATCCACGTTTTGTGGGCTGCAAGTTAGTCAGAAAATTTATTTAAAAAATCCACGTTTTGTGGGCTGCAAGTTAGTCAGAAAATTTATTTAAAAAATCCACGTTTTGTGGGCTGCAAGTTAGTCAGAAAATTTATTTAAAAAATCCACGTTTTGTGGTCTGGAAGTTGCTTAGAAAATTTGTTTAAAAAATCCACGTTTTGTGGTCTGGAAGTTGCTTAGAAAATTTATTTAAAAAATCCACGTTTTGTGGGCTGAAAGATGCTTAGAAAATTTATTTAAAAAGTCCACGTTTTGTGGTCTGGAAGTTGCTTAGAAAATTTATTTAAAAAATCCACGTTTTGTGGTCTGGAAGTTGCTTAGAAAATTTATTTAAAAAATCCACGTTTTGTGGTCTGGAAGTTGCTTAGAAAAATTATTTAAAAAATCCACGTTTTGTGGGCTGGAAGTTACTTTGAAAATTTTTTTAAAAAATCCACGTTTTGTGGGCTGGAAGTTACTTTGAAAATTTATTTAAAAAATCCACATTTTGTGGGTTGCACGTTGCTCTGAAAATTTATTTAAAAAATCCACATTTTGTGGGTTGCACGTTGCTCTGAAAATTTATTTAAAAAATCCACGTTTTGTGGGTTGCAAGTTGCTCTGAAAATTTATTTAAAAAATCCACGTTTTGTGGTCTCGAAGTTGCTCTGGAAATTTATTTAAAAAATCCACGTTTTGTGGGCTGGAAGTTGCTTAGAAAATTTATTTAAAAAATCCACGTTTTGTGGGCTGGAAGTTGCTCTGAAAATTTATTTAAAAAATCCACGTTTTGTGGGCTGGAAGTTGCTCTGAAAATTTATTTAAAAAATCCACGTTTTGTGGGCTGGAAGTTGCTCTGAAAATTTATTTAAAAAATCCACGTTTTGTGGGCTGGAAGTTGCTCTGAAAATTTATTTAAAAAATCCACGTTTTGTGGGCTGGAAGTTGCTCTGAAAATTTATTTAAAAAATCCACGTTTTGTGGGCTGGAAGTTGCTCTGAAAATTTATTTAAAAAATCCACGTTTTGTGGGCTGGAAGTTGCTCTGAAAATTTATTTAAAAAATCCACGTTTTGTGGGCTGGAAGTTGCTTAGAAAATTTATTTAAAAAATCCACGTTTTGTGGGCTGGAAGTTGCTTAGAAAATTTATTTAAAAAATCCACGTTTTTTTGGGCTGGAAATTATTAAATTATTTTTCTACTTCTTATTTTTGGTTTTTTCCTTGGTGTCGCATGAGTGATGTCGACATTTATACGCTCTACTAAACTTTAAATGATTTTCATTGTTTTAAAGTTATATATATCTACTTGGATTCATTAGCAAAACATCCACTTGCTTTTCAAAGCAGTCATTTTACCACAAAATATTAAAAACTTGAATTTGATTATCAGCATTTACATTAACACACCACAAGTAGCCACTTTGATCAAAAGTCTTATAGCCTTTATTTAAAACATTTTAATTTTTTTTTTTAATTGGTACTTTTAACTCATCGCCAGTAGATTGGTGGTAGGCAATCTCGGCCAGCTTCTTGCTTGGACAACACTTTCGAATGCCGAGAGTGACTTATGAGGAAGAACAAAGTTGCTGCACTTTTAATTAAAGGCATTAAGGAAAAAACAATAAATAAAAAAGTGCTTCTTGTTATGGCAAACGAAAGGCAAGAAATGTAGGAATTATGAAAGAACATTAAATTTACTCAAGGTCTTTAAAAGCAAGAGTATAGTCAGTGGAAAGTAAAGCTAATTTGTAATTGAATTAGCCTTGTGGTTTTAACTTTTTCCACTTTTTTGCCTGTTAAAATAGATAATAAAGGAAAATACATAGGGCGTATAAGTACTGTCATAAGACACCAGAGACAACGGAAGAGATTAGTTCAAGGTAAATAAGAATGTTTCGAGTTGAAAAACTAAATTTATTTCCATTTGAGTTTTGTGTCAATAAAGCGAAGGCAATTTCTTTTTCGGTGGTCTATTGTTTCTTGAAAAAGTATTAAAAAAGGGTGTTTGGAATTTTTTTAAATCCAAGTATTACGAAATATTGTCCGTTAAAAAAATCTGTCCTTGGGCTCAGTTCTGTTTCTATGAAAATATGAAATGAAAACATTTATAAAAGTAAAAAAACTGGAAATATTTTACATTTCAAATCTTTATAAAACAAGAATCCAGCCCCTGGTCCTTAAATGAATTACTTAAAAAATTTACGACGAAGCGTATAAGTACTGCAACAATCATACGCCATCCGAGACATATGACAAAATTTATTGAAGGGAAATAAAAATATTTAGAAGTATTTTAAAGGGCTTAAGATTTGAAATTACATACTTGTACCCATTGCCTCTCCAATTCATTCCCTTCTTCCTTGCATTTTATGGCTTTCAATAAAATCCTTTATTGCAAACATATTTTAATTGTCAATAAAATTGAGTTGGTCTCACGCGCAACACAATTGTGCACGTTTTTTCTTCAAAAGTACACACACACAAGAAATGACTTGTAATCACGTATCTGTTGTTTGTGTTTTATTGAATTCAACTCGGATCTGATGTTTGGAAATTGTCGGAATTTCTACATGCTAACAAAAAATAAAGGAACAGACGCCATTGTGACCAAATATAAAGTCTACAAACACTAGAGCAATGTAAATGAAATACTGCTGTTTGGAATGTTTAAGGATGTTCGGTAGATCCTATTTCAAAAAAATAAATTTTTCTGTATGAGAACAATAATACGTGATATGTGGCAATTATTGATTATAGTCATATTCTTTATTATTTTTTTAATATGCGGACAAATATTCAATAAGGCAGTTACATCACGTTCGCTGTACAATTGCTGCAGGTCATTGAACGCCGACATGAATCATTGACTTGTAAATTGGGAATAAAATATAACGGCATATTAAGAATATATGTAAGTATGTCTGACTAAAATACGTATTATAGAATAAGTACCATAAGGCGTATAAGTACTGACAACAAGCATACGTCATCTAAGACAATTGTAACGATTTTTTAAAGAAAAATAAAAATGAGTGGGAATAAAATGTTTGAAGAATTAAATTATTTTTTATTAATTTTCTCGTTGGGAGTTGAGTTTTAATGACTGAAGATTTTTGCAAGTAAAACACAGCTTTGCTTGGGGACTTTCCAAAAGCAAAGGCTGACTATGAAAGTAGAAAATCAGAGATATCGCAATAGTCGGTAATACATCCCATGCGCTTCAGGTCGCAATTTTGATAGGATCGTCACGGAGAGAAAGAAGCATATTGACTTTGGTAATTGTCGGATAATATTCAACAATCGGAATGACGAAAAACTTATGTGGACAAATATTCAAAGTTTTATTCTTATGCGAATATCTCCGCTTTTAGTCGTATTCCAAAAGGAAAGCCCGTCAAGAGGTGAAGAAAATATCACCTTTATTATGATGCAAAATTTGTTGGCGCACATCTCACTTTCCGATCTTTTTATTTGAAGTGTGCTGACTTTTCAACTTGGAAAGAAATATTTAAAAAATCCGCGTTTTGTGGTCCTCTGGCATTTGAAAAAAAAAATATTTAAAAAATCCGCGTTTTGTGGTCCTCTGGCATTTGAAAAAAAAAATATTTAAAAAATTCACGTATTTTAAATATGAGAGTCTTGTGATCCTCAGGCCTTTGAAAAAAAATATTAAAAAAATCAACGTTTGTGAAGCTCGAGCCCTTAGAAAAAACAATTTTACAAATCCACGTTCTGCGATCCTTGAAAATTTGGACAAAATTATTTAAAAAAATCCACGTTTCGTGGTCCTCTGGAACTTGAAAAAATTTAAATATCCGGGCCCTTGGATAAGGATATTTAACCCTCCGTCATGCACATGTATCTGGCCAGATATTTTACGAATTCAACTGTGAGTTAAATATATTTCTAATTTAGCTAGGGACTTGAGTCTCCAGGTACCCTCTACAAATATTGTAAGGTATCGTTTTATGAAAAAACACATAAAAAAAACAACAAACAAAATGTATGTAGATTTTTTCATCTATACATCGTATACGTAGCGCATGTATCTGACCAGATACACACACATTTTGTATGAAGAGTTCTGTACTTTATTGATATAACGAAATGAGAAAGGATCGTTCTCGTCCTGTTTTGTCATCGTTACTTGGATTCCACGAAAATTTGGTATCAATTTGCAGATACGTGCCAAAAAATAAATAAATGTGTGAACCTACTTTCGTCAGTTCATTATACGAAACATTGTGAAGGGGAAGCAATGAAACCCGAAGCAATTATCTTTTACACGGGTTAGCATGTACTAAGAATAAAAAAGAGAAAATATATATCTACCTGGCGTGATAACAATATAACAATATAATATTATCACTAAAATAGCATATTTTTTTATAAATGCACTGAAATACATACTGTATCTGGCCAGATACATGCGCTACGTACGTGACTATCGGAACATGTGTATGACGGAGGGTTAAAAAAACCACGTTTCGTGTCCTCGTGGCCTTGGAAAAATGTTTATACAAATCCACGTTTTGTAATGCACGCGCCCTTGGCAAAAAATATTTTAAAACTCCACATTTTGTTATACACGGGCTCTTGGAAATAAATATTTAAAAATCCAAGTTTTGTGGTATTCGGGGTCTTATAGGAAATATTTAAAATATCCAAGTTTTGCGCTCCTCGGGGTTCACGACATTTAAAAAAATAATTAACAAATTCGGTTTTGTGAAAAATATTAAAAAATCCAAATTTAAAAACAATAAAAATCCACGTTTTGTGAAAAATATTAAAAATCCACATTTTGAGAAAAAAATAAAAATCATTGTTTTGTGAAAAAAATATTTAAAACATCTACGTTTTGTGAAAAAAATATTTAAAAGATCTACGTTTTGTGAAAAAAAATATTCAAAAAATCCAAGTTTTGTGCTCCTAGGGGCGCACGACATTAAAAAAAAAAATAATTAACAAATTCGCGTTTTGTGAAAAATATTACAAAAAATATGAAAAAAAAAATAAAAATCCACGTTTTGTGAAAAAATTTTTTAAAACACCACGCTTTGTGGAAAATATTAAAAAATCCACATTTTGTAAAAAAAAAAAAAAAATTCCTGTTTTGTGAAAAAAATATTTATAAAGCCACATTTTGTAAAAAAAACTAAACTTTGTGAAAATATATATAAAAAAATCCACGTTTTTTGAATAAAATATTTTAAAAATCCACGTTTTTTGAATAAAATATTTTAAGAATCCAAGTTTAAAGAAAAAGAGGAAATTTGATTGCTTAAGCTGGAGTATTCCCTCAATGGCTTAACTTCATTTATTACCCTCTATTACAGAGAGTAATGTTTTTCAAAACGAACTGACAGTGTTGCAAAATTTTAGTGATCGCTATCAATATCATGATTTCATTCAGGCGAAGGGAATTATAAATTGGCTTTTTCAGCTTTTTGAAATGATGACTTTTTTAGCGAAAAACCGAACTCTTTAAGTGTCTAGTATTCTCAAATAGGGATCAGTAAAATTTTACAACACAGTTAGTTTGTTTTGAAAAACATTACTCTTTGTAATGAGGGTAATAAATTAAGTTAAACCGCCGGGGAATACTCCAGCTTAAGCAATCAAATAAGATTGAATCTTCAACAATAAAAAAAAAAACAAACAAAAAAAGAAAATATGTACAAAATCACCGTTTTTTGAATAAAATATTTAAATCCACGTTTTGTGAAATTAATATTTAAAAAATCCAGGTTTAAAAAATACACGTTTTCTGCAAAAAAAAAAAATAAAAAATCAACATTTTCTTTTTTTGGGAAAACTGTATTGTGAGCATCATTCTCATTGACATGAGAATACTCGATGCTTAAAGAGTTCAGGTTTTCACTACAAAAATCATCACTTTCAAAAACTGAAAAGCCAATTGATAATTCCCTTCTCCGGGATGAAATCATGATATTGGTAGCGATCAGTAAATTTTGCAGACTGTAAGTGCGTTTTGTAAACATTACTCTCTGTATACAAAGAAATGATGAAGTTAAGCCAATGGGGAAATACTTAAGCAATCGTGAAAAAAGAAATATTTAAAAATCCATATTTTTTGAAAAAAAAATATATAAAAAAATCCACTGTTTGCGGAAAAAAAAATATTTTGTGACAAAAAATATTTTGTTATCTAATGACCAATTGGAAAATATTTTAAAACTCATGGATTTTAGCGCTAGTGGCCTTTGAAACAATTAAAAAATACATGTTTTGTGGTTAACGGTATCTTGGAAAAATATTTCAAATATCAACGTTTTGTCGTTTAAAGATTCTTGAAAAATAACAATTGTAAAATTTCGGTTTGAACAAATTGCAAAAAACAAAAAATAGAAAAAATACTAAATAAGTCAGTTGTAGTCTACGGGTGTTAGAAAACTGTTTTTGGAAAACTTTACCAAAATATCCACGTTTTGTGGTAAAATCCTTCAAAAAATTAAAACAAAACAGAATTTATGTTTGATTTTGATTTGATCCTTGAAAAAAATATTTAAAAGTTCAACGTTGTGTATTCTGCTGGTCATTGAAAAAAAAAACGAAAAACATCCAACTTTTGTGGACTACCGAAAGCTTGCACAAATTCCAGATTGTTGTGGTCTGCTGGTCTTAGAAAACATAATCCCCGAAAAAAATTACTAAAATTTCAGCATTTATCCAAAATTACAAAAACAAGTAAAAAAGTGTCAGTCGGCTTTGCCGACAGAGGTATACCCTCAGCCAATGTGAATTGAAACTTTCATCTACGGACAGATAGAATGTATTTAGCGTCTCTTCAGAATTTTGTGGCCCTTTTTCAACATTTGAACTTGCCGACAAAAATGTGGATTAGGAATTAACATAAATGTTGAACTTTTGTGGGGGAGGTAACCTTAGGGAGGACCGATATGGGCCATATAAAAATAAATTTTGACAAAATATTAGGAGATCCAAATTTTGGACCAAATTGGTTGCTTCATTCAAGTGATATCCGTCCTAACATTTTAGTGACATTTTTTAAATATGGGGAGAAGTACCGGAAGTTGGGGACCGGTATTGCCCCATGAAACTAAGTTTGGATAAAATATGACGAAGACCAAATGTTGCACCAAATCGGTAGAACAGTTCGAGAGCAACTTATGGTGACATAGGAATTTTTACACCTTTCGGGATGTTTTCCCAAGAAATATGGACCTGCTCCTGAAAAAACTTTTACCGTCGTAATGGAGGTAGCGAATGCAAATCGCTTCAACAAAAATCAAAGTGATTCAAGAGCAGGTCTTAAAGTGAACTTATCCGAAATTTTGTGTGGGAGGTACCCAAAGGAGTGCACAAATATAGTCCATATTCGAACCTGATCTATATCTGGTAGATATATTAGGATGTGCAGAGTATGGATTACATCAGTCACTCCCTTCAAGAGTTATCAAGCGCACAATTTTTCCGAAGATTTTGAATTTTTGTGAGGTAGGCACCTGAAGGAGTGGACCGACATGGTTTATCTTCGAACATAAACTTTGTTTGGACAAAATATTACGAAGGCCAAATTTTGTACCGAATCGGCAGATCCGTTCGAGATTTTTCTTGCGCTCCAACTACTACACACGGTGTCATAGGGGTTTTTTGCATCTTTCAGGCTATTTCCTCAGGAAGTATGGACTTGCCCCTTATGAAACTTGTACCGTCGTATGGGGGACAGCGAATACAAGTTGCTACAACAAAAATCAAAGCGATTCGAGAGCAGGTCCTAAACTGAACTTTTCCGAAATTTTGTGTGGGAAGTACCCGAAGGAGTGGACCGATTGAGTCCATATTGGAACCTCATCTAAGTCTGGTAGCCATTTCACTATTTGCAAAGTATGGAGCAAATCGGTTACTCCCTTCAAGAGTTATCGTGCGCACAAATTTTCCGAACATTTTCGAACTTTTGTGGGGGAGGTACCAGAAGGAGTAGACCGATATAGCTCATCTTCGAACTTAAACTAAGTTTGGACAAAATATTACGAAATCCAAAATTTGAACCGAATAGGTTCAACCGTTCGAGAGTTATCGTGCGCACCAGCCAGACAGACAGACGGACGGACATTGATAAATCAACTCTAAATTTTATGAAACACATTTGGTCCAAACATACTTGGGGTCTAAAACCATTATTTCGATGAGGCACATTTTGCCCGTATGAAAATATATATACCCTTTCTAGCCTAAAGGCTGAGGGTATAAAAATTCACGTTTTGGAATCTTCGGGCCATTGGAAAAATAGTTTAAAAATGCACGATAGGGTCATTAGAAAAAGTTAATTTAAAAATCCACATTTTGTGATCCTTGGGCCCTTGAAGACATCCCCGGGCCTTTGGGAAAAATATATTTAAAAAATCCTTGGGCCCTTGAAAAAAATATTTTAAAAATCCACGTTCGGTAATCCCCTGGCCCTTGGAAAAACATACCCAAAAAATTATTTGTCCATTGGAAAAAATATTTAAAAACCAGGCTCAGTGCCCTAAAAATATTAAATTTTGTCATCCTCGGGTGTTTGGAAAAAATACTTTAAAAATTCAATATTAGTGTTCCTCGGGTCCTTGAAAATATTATTTTTAAAACCCAAATTTTGCGATCCCTGGGACCCTAAAAATAAATAACGATTAACCAAAATTACTCAAATAAAGATCCTAAATTTCTTAAAGGGGACATTCCACACTGAAGGCCTGGGAACATAAGCTGCCTCGCCTGTTTGCCTTGCTTTCATACTTTATTTCTGACATAACAAAGATAAAAGAATAAAGAAGAAAAGCGCAACCTGATTCGAAATTGTTATTTTTGTTATGTCAGAAATGAAAAATTCATTAAAAAATCCACGCCTTATGGACTCTAAAATTCTTTGAAAAATTCATTAAAAAATCCACGCCTAATGGACTCTAAAATTCTTTGAAAAATTCATTAAAAAATCCACGCCTTATGGACTCTAAAATTCTTTGAAAAATTCATTAAAAAATCCACGCCTTATGGACTCTAAAATTCTTTGAAAAATTCATTAAAAAATCCACGCCTTATGGACTCTAAAATTCTTTGAAAAATTCATTAAAAAATCCACGCCTTATGGACTCTAAAATTCTTTGAAAAATTCATTAAAAAATCCACGCCTTATGGACTCTAAAATTCTTTGAAAAATTCATTAAAAAATCCACGCCTTATGGACTCTAAAATTCTTTGAAAAATTCATTAAAAAATCCACGCCTTATGGACTCTAAAATTCTTTGAAAAATTCATTAAAAAATCCACGCCTTATGGACTCTAAAATTCTTTGAAAAATTCATTAAAAAATCCACGCCTTATGGACTCTAAAATTCTTTGAAAAATTCATTAAAAAATCCACGCCTTATGGACTCTAAAATTCTTTGAAAAATTCATTAAAAAATCCACGCCTTATGGACTCTAAAATTCTTTGAAAAATTCATTAAAAAATCCACGCCTTATGGACTCTAAAATTCTTTGAAAAATTCATTAAAAAATCCACGCCTTATGGACTCTAAAATTCTTTGAAAAATTCATTAAAAAATCCACGCCTTATGGACTCTAAAATTCTTTGAAAAATTCATTAAAAAATCCACGCCTTATGGACTCTAAAATTCTTTGAAAAATTGATTAAAAAATCCACGCCTTATGGACTCTAAAATTCTTTGAAAAATTCATTAAAAAATCCACGCCTTATGGACTCTAAAATTCTTTGAAAAATTCATTAAAAAATCCACGCCTTATGGACTCTAAAATTCTTTGAAAAATTCATTAAAAAATCCACGCCTTATGGACTCTAAAATTCTTTGAAAAATTCATTAAAAAATCCACGCCTTATGGACTCTAAAATTCTTTGAAAAATTCATTAAAAAATCCACGCCTTATGGACTCTAAAATTCTTTGAAAAATTCATTAAAAAATCCACGCCTTATGGACTCTAAAATTCTTTGAAAAATTCATTAAAAAATCCACGCCTTATGGACTCTAAAATTCTTTGAAAAATTCATTAAAAAATCCACGCCTTATGGACTCTAAAATTCTTTGAAAAATTCATTAAAAAATCCACGCCTTATGGACTCTAAAATTCTTTGAAAAATTCATTAAAAAATCCACGCCTTATGGACTCTAAAATTCTTTGAAAAATTCATTAAAAAATCCACGCCTTATGGACTCTAAAATTCTTTGAAAAATTCATTAAAAAATCCAGGCTTATGGACTCTAAAATTCTTTGAAAAATTCATTAAAAAATCCACGCCTTATGGACTCTAAAATTCTTTGAAAAATTCATTAAAAAATCCAGGCCTTATGGACTCTAAAATTCTTTGAAAAATTCATTAAAAAATCCACGCCTTATGGGCAGTAAAATTCTTTGAAAAATTCATTAAAAAAATCCACGCCTTATGGGTAGTAAAATTCTTTGAAAAATTCATTAAAAAATCCACGCCTTATGGGTAGTAAAATTCTTTGAAAAATTCATTAAAAAATCCACGCCTTATGGGCAGTAAAATTCTTTGAAAAATTCATTAAAAAATCCACGCCTTATGGGCAGTAAAATTCTTTGAAAAATTCATTAAAAAAATCCACGCCTTATGGGTAGTAAAATTCTTTGAAAAATTCATTAAAAAATCCACGCCTTATGGGTAGTAAAATTCTTTGAAAAATTCATTAAAAAATCCACGCCTTATGGGCAGTAAAATTCTTTGAAAAATTCATTAAAAAATCCACGCCTTATGGGCAGTAAAATTCTTTGAAAAATTCATTAAAAAATCCACGCCTTATGGGCAGTAAAATTCTTTGAAAAATTCATTAAAAAATCCACGCCTTATGGGCAGTAAAATTCTTTGAAAAATTCATTAAAAAATCCACGCCTTATGGGCAGTAAAATTCTTTGAAAAATTCATTAAAAAATCCACGCCTTATGGGCAGTAAAATTCTTTGAAAAATTCATTAAAAAATCCACGCCTTATGGGCAGTAAAATTCTTTGAAAAATTCATTAAAAAATCCACGCCTTATGGGCAGTAAAATTCTTTGAAAAATTCATTAAAAAATCCACGCCTTATGGGCAGTAAAATTCTTTGAAAAATTCATTAAAAAATCCACGCCTTATGGGCAGTAAAATTCTTTGAAAAATTCATTAAAAAATCCACGCCTTATGGGCTCTAAAATTCTTTAAAAATTCATTAAGAAATCCACGCTTTATGGGCTCTAAAATTCTGTGGAGAATTCATTAAAAAATCCACGCCTTATGGGCTCTAAAATTCTTTAAAAATTCATTAAGAAATCCACGCTTTATGGGCTCTAAAATTCTGTGGAGAATTCATTAAAAAATCCACGCCTTATGGGCAGTAAAATTCTTTGAAAAATTCATTAAAAAATCCACTCCCTATGGGCCGTAAAATTCTTTGAAAAATTCATTAAAAAATCCACGCCTTATGGGCAGTAAAATTCTTTGAAAAATTCATTAAAAAATCCACGCCTTATGGGCAATAAAATTCTTTGAAAATTCATTAAAAAATCCACGCCTTATGGGCAGTAAAATTCTTTGAAAAATTCATTAAAAAAATCCAATTCTGATCGACTCTAAAATTCCTTGAAAATCATTTAAAAAACCCAAGCTCTATGGGCTCTAAAATTTTTTTAATAACTTATTAAAAAATCTTTCCAAAATTCATATTAAGGCAATCAAATTCTATAAAATTATCCATCGGCTTATCCGCCTTGAATTGAAACTTAATGGAGCGTATACGTGTTGACGCAAAACATACGTCACACAGTCATAAATTGAAATTAATTTACAGAAAGGGAATTCGCACGAATCCAAAAATAAATTTATAATGACAACATTCCATACATAAAGAGGTTATATAAATCCTCATTATATAAAGTAATTCAAAGCGGCCAAGTTGAATCTAAAGTAATCAAATTTCACAACTTTTTTCACTCATCTAAAATTGAAATTTAATGGTGCGTATAAGTGTTGACGCAAATCATACGCCACAAGTTGCAATGAATATTAATTAATCGAGAGGATATGGGTTAATGTATGGTACATGTTTTGAAACTCACTTGCATACTTTAAACAACTCACCCTATTTCATTCAGCCCTGTCCACTCAATCAGTCTCTATTTTACTATCACAAATACTACTCGAAATTTATCACAGTTAAATTGCTTAATTGAAATTTGAAATATTTGCAATAGAAACAAAAATTATTGTCTTTCACTTTTCAATATTTATTGTTAGTTTACGAGCATAGCATGGCCTGCAATTTTTATGAACATGAACAGAAAGTGTCAAATTGTGGGTTCCCGAAAAAAAACTTTTTAAATTTGTAAAGGAAAAATTTACAAAATTCAAAATAGTAGACTATTTTGGAACAAAAAATTATAGAAATATGTTATTAAATGTAGTTTTCTTGTATCTATCTTCCGATTGCTTTAAGAAATTCTGTTTAAAATTATTTTTTTGTCACCTACTGTATACACTAGCAAGTAGAATAATATGCAGTTCATTGCTTGTTATAACTGCAATGCTGCTAAATCACATCTATCACCAATTTCATTGTGACAATTATTGTCGGGCATATTTGTTTTGCTTCAAAGAGAGTTTTGTTTGACAATATGATAACGTTTCGAAGCATAGCAAATATGAAATAAATCCTTTAAAATATACACATGACCTTTACTGACTTTTTTCGTACGCTATGAAAGTCATTCCATCGCATCAGAGTAGATGTACATAACATTCCGCTACAGAATTATTAATATTTGCCATTCAATCATTGTGCGTTTACAGAACAAATACTCGAACATATTTTTTTATTGTTCATGTTAACAATACAGCGATGAATGAAAAGATTACAGACAAAGAATGTTGTGACATTATTGACTTTTAGCGAAGTCAACATTTCTTAAGTTGTTTACATTTGGAAGAAAATAAAATATATTGCTTTCAATGCCTTACAATGGTAGTTTTTTTCGGTGTTAAAAGAGGAAGTATTAAAAAACAGAATTTTTTAAGGATATTATACAATTTAATTAATAGAATTACTGAAATTACATAGAGTTCCCAGGGGGCGCATAAGTGTTGTCAGTAGTTATACGACACCATGTTCTATGAAGAATCAACCAATGATTCAAGCAACTTGTGTGAAAAAAATACTTGCTTTGAAATATTCAAGTTTTGGTCCACTGGCCCTAGAAAAATTTATTTAAAATCCAAGATTTGGCCTTCTGCTACATCAAAAATTATTCCTAAATTTTATTTAAAATGTTAATGTATTATTGCTTCTCTTTTCTCATCTGTGGAATAGTTATCCTGCATATGACCATATAGTCGTTGATTTTGTAATTTTATGACAATGTCTTTCTCTGTCTTCCATTACGTGTTGTCAGTTTTATTTTTTGTTGACATTCTCTCCCACATTCATTTTGTATGGCTTCGAGTTGTTTTTCATGGTGCCAAAATTACATTTTTTTACAATATTTGCATTTAAATCACTTCTGGTCGTAGGAATCTTTTATTTTTCTGTGCTTTCGCTTTCTCTGTGAACTTCTACTGCATGTGTCGCTGTGACTTCCGTCTCCTGCTACTTTATGTAGATTAAAATTTATTACTTTTTGTTGGCAGTCGTTTGTAAACGCCTATCGTTAAAATAAAAACAAACTTTTTATTTCGTTGACGCGTCAACATTTTCACTACAGCGAAGAGACAGCCGCCGGACGACCACAACAGAAGCATAAAAAGGCGAAAACTTTACACAGAACCCATACATTTGGAGAAGTCATAAAATATTGTATAATGTTGTGGAAAATTTTTTTTCATCCTAAGGACGCAATAGGTGAGGTAGAGTTTCGATGTTTACATTCGCTTTGGTTTTTTTGTATAACTTTCAAATTTATTTCCAAGGTGTCGACAATGAAATATGTATTTATAGTCAGTTGCGGTTTTTCATATGTTTTTCTTTTTTGAGTTCTCCATGTTCCGCAGGTGAAGGCTTTAAATTTACATTTATGTTCAATACCAAACCGTGTTTTTATTACAGCCTGTAAAAATGTATGATTCTCAACGGGTTATAAACAACAGAAAGCAGCCGACTGCTGGTGACAAAATAGGTCACAGACGCATATTTTGTTTGGAATCTGAAATGCAAGTGATGTTTAGGTGGATTATTTAAGGGTCATAACAAGACAAAACATGATTTTTTATATAATTTCTTTTTAGGAATCAACTTGAATTTTTTTAAGTAATTTTGTTCAAGGTAGAGGCTTTAAATGTTTGTTTCCGCAAAGGGAATTTAATTAAGAAATCCTTAGTAGGTGTTCCTAAGCCGATAGGACTCCTCAGAAGGGCTCCTACAGTCAATAAGACTCTTTAATACGGCTTCTATAGCCGATAAGACTTCTTGAAGAGGGTTGTGAAGAGTTTAGGCGTCTTTAACGGACTTCCATATGCCTTATGGGCTTAAAAGGGCTTTTGTAGTCGATAAGATTCCTTAAACGGGTTTCTATGTTCGAAAAGACTCCTTAAACGGGCTTCTATGTTCGAAAAAACTCCTAAAAGGGACTTCCATAATCGACAAGACTCCTTAAAGGGCTTCTACAGTCCATAAGACTGCTTAAACAGGCTTCTTTAGTCGATGAGACTCCTTAAAGGGACTCTAGACAACTTTAACGGCTTCCATGGGCTTGAAAGGGCTTTTGTAGTCGATAAGACTCTTTAAAGGGACTTCTATGTTCGAAAAGACTCCCTAAAGAGGCTTCTATGTTCGAAAAAACTGCTAAAAGGGCCTTCCATAATCGATAAGACTGCTTAAAGGGCTTCTACAGTCTATAAGACCACTTAAAGAGGCTTCTTTATTCGATAAGACTCCTTAAAGGGGCTTCTATCGTCGATAAGACTCAATAAATGGGCTTGTATAGTTGATATGACCCGTTAAAGAGGCTTCTGTAGTCGACAACTCTCTTTAAAGGGCTTCTGCAGTTGATAATACCCCTTAAAATAGACGCCACGGTCGAAAAGGGGCTTCTATCGGCGATGATACCCCTT
The DNA here is from genome assembly GCF_047663935.1 of Musca autumnalis. Lineage (NCBI taxonomy): Eukaryota > Metazoa > Arthropoda > Insecta > Diptera > Muscidae > Musca > Musca autumnalis. Next base: position 63,414 of record NW_027411888.1, read on the forward strand.
AAAAAAGCTTCTATAGTTGATAAAACTCCTTAAAGTGATTCTATAGTCGGTAAGAACCCTTAAGGGAACTTCTAAAGTCAATAAGATTCCTTAAAATGCTTCTATAGCCGATAAAACATTTTAACGGACTTCTTTCATAAACAAGACCAATTAAAGGAGTTTCTAGAGTTAAAGGGTCTTCTTTAATCGATAAGACTCCTTAAAGGGCTTCTACAGTCCATAAGACCCCTTAATGAGGCTTCTTTATTCGATAAAACTCCTTAAAGGGGCTTCTATCGTGGATAGGACTCAATAAATGGACTTGTGTAGTAGATAAGACTCCTTATAGCAGCTTCTGTAGTCGACAGCACTTCTTAAAGAGCTTCTACAGTTGATAAGACCCCTTAAAATAGACGCCACGGTTGGGAAGTCAATAAGACTCCTCCAAGGGGCTTCTACAGTCAACAAGACTCTTTAATATGGCTTCTAGGAGCGATAAGATTACTTGAAGAGCGTTCTGAAGTGTTTAGACAACTTTAACGGACTTCCATGGGCCTTATGAGGCTTCTATGTTCGAAAAGACTCCTTAAAGGGGCTTCTATAATCGTTAAAACTCCTCAAAGGGCTTCTATAGTCCATAAGAACCCTTAAAGAGGCTCCTTTATTCGATAAGACTCCGTAAAGGAGCTTCTATCGTCGATAAAACTCATAAAAGTGATTCTATAGTCGACAAGTTCCCTTAAGGGATCTTCTAAAGACAATAAGATTCCTTAAAAGGCTTCTATAGGCGATAAGACATCTTAAATGACTTCTTTCAACAGCAAGACTCATTAAAGGAGTTTCTAGAGCCGATAACGTTTCTTAAAAACGCATCTATAGGACTTCAATAGGCGATAAGACCCCTAAAAGGGATTTCTTAAGTCGATAAAACTCCTTAAATGGGGTCTATAGTCGATAAGACTCCGTAAAGAGGCTTATTTAGACATTAAACTCTTTAAAGGGATTTCTTTAGTCGACAAGACTCTTTAAATAGCTTCCATAGTGGATAAGACTCCTCAACGGGCTTCCACAGTTGTTAAGGCTCCATAAAAAGGTTGCTAAAGCCGAGAAGAACCCTTCGAGGGACTTCCATAAGCAATAAGACTCATTGAAGGGACTTCTATTGTCAATTAGACTTCTTGTAAGGGCTTCTATAGTCTATAGGACTCCTTGAGGAGGGTTCGGAAGTCTACAGACTTCCTTAAGGGACATTCATCGGCTTCATGACCTTAATAGCGGATTCCCAGATGATAAGACTCCTTAAATGGCTTCTTAAGTCGATAAGATTCCTTAAAGGGGCTTATATTGTCGACGAGACACCTTAAAGGGGCTGTTATAGTCGATAAAAGGATTTTTATAGTCGATAAGACTCCTTAAAGGGCTTCTACAGTCAATAAGACTTCTTCAGGCAGCCTGCTTACAGTAACACTGGACATATAAGTATATGCCACTGTGTTCAATTAATTTTTTTAATTACTTTGCTCTACAAATATGGCTGTCTTTAACTTAGGGGCATACATAGTCCACAAGACCTCTTTAAGAGGCTTCTATAGTTAAGAAGACGTCTTAAATGGCTTCTATAGTTGATAAGACTCCTTAAAGGGCGCTCCGTAAAGAGGATTATTTAGACATTAAACTTTTTAAAGGGGTTTCTATAGTCGATAAGACTCTTTAAATAGCTTGCATAGTGGATACGAATCCTCAGCGAGCTTCCACACCATAAAAAGGTGATTAAAGCCGAGAAGAACCCTAAGAGGGACTTCCATAAGCAATAAGACTCATTAAAGGGGCTTCTACAGTCAATAAGACTCCTATAAGGGCTTCAATAGTCTATAGGACTCCTTGAGGTGGGTTCGGAAGTCTTCAGACTTCCTTAATGGACCTTCATGGGCTTTATGAGTTTAATAGGACATTCGTAGATGATAAAACTCCTTAAATGACTTCTAAAGTCGATAAGATTACTTAAAGGGGCTTATATTGACGATGAGATAACTTAAAGGGGCTGTTATAGTCCATAAAACTCAATAAAGGGGTTTCCATAGTCGATAAGACTCCTTAAAGAGCTTCTACAGTCAATAAGACTTCTTCAAGCCGTCTCTTTAGTCGATAAGACTCCTCCGAGCGGCATCTTTAGTCGACAAAACTCTCCATGCGCTATCTATAGTCTATAAAGTACCTTAAAGAAATCTGTACGTCCCATGACTACAGTACAGTAACACTGGACGTATAAGTGCTGACAACACGTATATGCTACCGTGTTCAATAATTTATTTTGCTCAAAAAATGTAGTTGTTTTTAACATAGGGGCATATATAGTCCACAAGACCTCTTAAAGAGTCCAGAAAACGTCTTAAATGGCTTCTATAGTTGAAAAGATTCCTTAAAGGGGAGCTTATAATCGATGAGACTCCTAAAAGCGGTATTTTAAGTCAATAATACTCATTAAAGGGGCTTCTATAGTCGCCTCCTTAAAGGGCTTCTTTAACAAATAAGGCCTATTAAAGGGATTTATAGAGTCGATAAGATTCCTTAGAGGGCGTCTACACTAGATAAGACCCCTAAGAGGGGCTTCTTAAGTCAATATGACTCCTTAAAGAGGCTCTATTGTCGACAAGACTGCTTAAAACGATTCTATAGTCTATAAGACTCCTTTTACAGACTTATTTAGTTGTTAAAACTCTTTACAGGAGCTTCTAAAGTCGATAAGTCTCCTTAAATGGGGTTTCTATAGGCGAGGAGAGGCTTCTATTTTCAATAAGACTTCTTAAAGATGTTTCTAGAGTCGATAACGTTCTTTAAAGGGGCATCTATAGCCGATAAAAACGTTTAAGGGTTCTATAATCTATAAGACTTCTTAAAGATGATTCTATAGTTCATAAGACTCCTTAAATGGGCTTCAATACTTCGTAAGACTCCTTAAATGGACTTCTGTAGTCGATTGGACCTTTAAGTCGATAAGATAAAGTCGATAAGACTCCTCAAAGTATCCTCAATGTCAACGAGACTTACTAAAGTGTCTACAATAGTCAATAAGACCCCTTAAATGGGCTTCTGTAGTCGGTAAGACTCCTTGAAGAGGGTTCGGAAGAGTTCAGACTTCTTAAATCGACTTTCATGGGCTTTAAGAACTTAAATGACATTCGTAGAATATACGACTCCTAAAATGACTCCTTAAGTCGGTAAGATTCCTTAAATGAGCGTCGATAACACACCTCAAAAGGGACTACTATAGTCGATAAGACTCCTTAAAGGGCTTCTACAGTCGTTAATACTCCTTCAAGCAGCTTCTTTAGCCGATAAGACTCCTAAAGCGGTATCTGTAGTTGATAAGACCTCTTAAAGTGCTAACATAGTTGATAAGACCCATTAAAAGAATTTCTATATGGATTAGACCCTGTCGCGGGGCGTCAATACTCGATAAGATACTTTAAAGAAATATTTACGTCCCATGATTACCTACAGTAACAGTGGTCGTATAAGTGCTGACAAGACTTATACGCCACTGTGTTTCAATTCATTAATTTGATATAAAAATTTGGATGTTTTTAACTTAAGTGCTTCTATAGTCGGCAAGACCACCTTAAGGGGCTTCTATAGTCGATAAGACCTCTTTAAGAGGTTTCTATAGTTAAGAAGACGTCTTAAATGGCTTCTATAGTTGATAAGACTTCTTAAAGGGGTGCTTATAATAATAAGACCCCTATAAACGGTATTTGAAGTCAATAGGACTCCTTAAGGCTCCAAAAAGGGGTTTCTAGAGTCGATAAGATTTATTAGAGGGGCATCTATAGTCGATAAGACCCCTTAAAGAGGTTACTTAACTCGATCAAGAGGCTCTATAGTCTATAGGGCTTCTGAAGTCGATAGATGTTTTTAAAGGGGTTCCTATAGTCGATAAGACCCTTTAAATGGCATTTATTTTTGATAAAACCCCTTAAAGGGTTTCTACAGTTGATAAGACCCCTTAAAATCCTTGTTAAAAACGAGGAGACCTCTTGGAGAGGCTTCTACTTGCAATAAGACTCCTTAAAGGTGTTTCTAAGGTCGATAAGATCCCTTAAATGATATTTTGTAGTCGATAAGTCGCCTTAAACGGGTTTCTATACTTCATTAGGCTCCTTAAGGGACTTTTGTAGTCGTTTGGACCTTTTAACCCATTTCGTACTTGTTGTTCGATTTTTCGAACAGTAAAATCATCTTTTTTCAAAAAAATATTTATGGATGAAAAAGTTTAAATTTTAAACAAGTTTTGGTATATGTATAAAGTCTAATCTGTCAGCAAATAAAAAAAAATTGTTCCCTTGAAAACCCCACCCCCCCTCGATGTTAAGGGTAGATTTTTAAAACCTATATTTTTGGATCTTTTTTAAATTAATTTTAAAAAAATTATAAAAAAATTAAATTAAAAAAGTAATCATGGGGAATTATTGCCAATATATGTACCCGTTTCACAAAATATAGAGAACATGATTTAAATGCGCAAGCGCGACTTTACAGATGTGCAAAGTTGACTGTTCGAAATTTCGAACGCTGGTACTTAACCTACATATCGATGAGTATATCAAAACGTGGAAATTTACTTACAAATTGCGGGGAAAAGTTATAATAGCACTATATAAGACTAAATACTAAATTTCAGCCATTTCTAAAGGATAGTGCGGCTTAAAGCCTGAAAAACCCTAAAATAGTTAGGTACAATTCAACGGAGGCTATATAAAACGTGGACCTATGCTGACAAATTTCTGGAGGAAAGTTAAGTAACCTCAAAAAAGACTAAATATATAAAAATTTACAGTCATTTCTGTAGGATAATGCAGCTAAATCCTTGAGATCTCCCGAAAATCGGGCGGTACAATTCTATGGGGGGCAATCCAAAACGTGGACCAGTGCTGACACATTTCGGGGAAAAGTTTTGTAGGTCCAAAGAATTCTCAATACCAATCTTCAACCATATTTTCATACAAAAATTGCGAAATAAATCAATAAAACGGCAAATAAATTAATTTTATTTTACTTCTAAACATATAGCTTAAGTGCCAGTGTTCGAAATTTCGAACACCACTTTCCGGGAAAACGAAAAATCGGAAAATTTTTTTGAGTTGATTTTTGACATCAGTGGGTCCTAATTACCCTAAAAAGTGATTTGTTTTTAAAAAAATAAATAAAAAAATTTTCTCGGTACGATATGGGTTAAAGGGACTTCAAAGTCGATAAGTCTCCTCAAACTATCCTTATTGTCGACGAGATTGCTTAAATTTGCTTCAATAGTCGATACGACTTCTTATATTGGCTTCTATAGTCGGTCAGACTCCTTTAAGGAGATTCTATAGCCTATCAGACTCCCTAAAGGGGCTTCTATAGTAGATAAGACTCCATTGAGGGCTTCTATAGTTGCTTAGACCGATTCAAAGAGTTGATGTGGTCGATAAGACTCCTTTGAGGAGCTTTTATAGACGATAAGACTCGTTAGAAGACTTCCATAGTTGATAAGACCCCATACAGGGGCTTCATAGTTGATGATAGTCCTTAAAGGGCTTCTATAGTCGAAAGGACTCCTTTAAGGGACTTCTATAGTCGTTATGGTTCTTTTAAGGGCTTCTATAGACGATGAGACAGCTTAAAAGAGCTTCTATTAAGAATAAGTCTCCTAAAAGGGGCTTCATAGTCGATAAGAAAGCTCAAAGGGGCGTCTATAGTCGATAGTATTCCTTAAAAATGTTGCTATGGTCGATAAAACTCATTAAGGAAGTTTCTATAGACGTCAAAGCTGGTTAGAGGGCTTCCATAGTTGGTGAAACACTTTATAGGGGGTTCATAGTCGATGAGAGTCTTTAAAGACACTTTTATAGTCGAAAAGACTACTTAAAAGAGTTGCTATGGCCGATAAAACTCCTTTAAGGAGCTTCTATAGACGAAAATACACCTTAGAGAGCTTCTACAGATGATAAGACCCCTTAATAGAGTGGTTTTAGTCGAGAGGGATCCTTTAAGGGGCTTCTATAATAGATAATGCTTCTTTAGGATGCTTATATATATAAAAAAGACTCATTAAACAGCTCCTATATTTACTTAGACCCCTTAAAAGATTTCCTATAGTCCATAAAAATACTTTAAAGAACTTCAGCAGTCAATAAGACTCCTTAAATGGGCTTCTATAGTCGATAAAAAGTCTTAAATAAATCTGTACGTCCCATATGGTAACACTGGACGTCTAAGTGTTGGCAACACGTATATATTCTATAGTCGAGAAGACTTCTTAATGGGGCGCTTATAGTCCATAAAACCCTAAAACGGTATTTTAAGTCAATAAGACTACTTAAAGGGGCTTATATAGTCGGCAAGACTCATAAAAGGGCTTCTTTATGAATGGGGCTTATTAAAGGATGTTGTAGAGTCGATAAGATTCCTCAATGGGATATCTATAGTAGATGAGACTCTTAAGGGGCTTCTTAAGTCGATAAGCCTCTTTAAAAAGGCCCTGTAGTTAATAAGATCCATTAAAGAGACTTATTTCGTCGCTAGAAGTCCTTTCATGGGCTTCTAAAGCCGATAGTATTTTTAAAGGGGATTATACAGTCCATAAGACTCTTTAAATGGATTCTATAGTGGTCGATAAGGCTCCTTAAGAAAGTTTCTATAGACGACAAGGCTGGTTAGACGGCTTCCATAGTTGGTGAATCATTTTGTAGAGGCTTCATAGTCGATGAGAGTCTTTAAAGAGACTTCTATAGTCGAAAAGATTCCTTAAAAGAATTGCTATGGCCGACAAAACTCCTTAAAAGAGCTTCTTTAGGCGACAAAACTCCTTAGAGAGCTTCTACAGATGACAAGACCCCTTTAAGGGGCTTCATAGTTCTTAAAAGACGTTTTAGTCCATAGTACTCCTTAAAGACGCTTCTATCGACGATAAGACACCTTAAAGGTTCCTATAATTTATAAGATCCTTTAATACAGTTGCTGCAGGGTTTAAGGGTTTCTAAAAAAGATAATACCCCTTTAAGAAGCTTCTGTTTACGACAAGACTCTTTAATAGGCTCTTATAGTTAATTAGACTGCTCCGAAAGTTGCTGTAGTCATTAAGAATTTTCAGGGGTCCGCTTTAGTTGATAAGACTTCTTAAAGGGACTAATATAGTCGAAAAGATAGCCCTTAATAGAGTGGATTAAATCGAGAGGGCTCCCTTAAGGGGCTTCTATAATAGATAACGCTTCTTTAGGATGCTTATATATTTGATAAGACGCAATAAAGAGCTCCTATATTTACTTAGACACCTTAAAAGAATTTCTATGGTCGATAAAAATCCTTTAAAAACTTCTGCAGTCAATAAGACTCCTTAAATGAGCTTCTATAGTCGATAAAATGTCTTAAAGAAATCTGTACGTCCCATATGGTAACACTGGACCTATAAGTGCTGACAACACGTATACGACACCAAGATTCAATTCAATAATTCGCTTTAAAAAGTGGTCGTTTTCATCATCTTCTCTTTTCTTTTATCTGGAGTCGTTCAAAGAAACAAAATAATATTTTTCTTCAGACAATTTCCAATAACCTAAAATTGATTTTCTCAAAACCCACTTTTTCTTTTTAACACTTTTTGGCTTAAACATTGAAGATGAGTTCACATGTGGTCATTAGAGATCTTTGAACCTTTATTGAGCCGTCTCTATAAATATCTCTATGGAATCACATTGCTATTATGTTGTCGTTGTTTACCCTTTGGCTTTAATATTTTCTGTCATGTCTTTCTCTCCGTCCATTCTCTGACCATGAAACTAGTTGACATTATTTTTTGGCTATTGTTTCTATTTTCGGCTGGTTACTAAGATTTCCTAGCATTATTGGAGGCCAATGACATGCATTTCCTTTGCCAAAAGGATTGATGTCTTTTCTTTTTCTCTAAAACAATGACGACAATGGCTGGATAAAACAGCAAAGGATATCGTAGAAGATATCGTAGAAGATAAGACTCCTTAAATGGCTTCTTAAGTCGGTAAGATTCCTTAAATGGGCGTCGATAACACACCTTAAAGGGGCTACTATAGTGGATAAGACTCCTGAAAGGGCTTCTACAGTCGTTAAAACTCCTTCAAGCGGTTTATTTAGCCGATAAGACTCCAAAAGCGGGATCTATTGACCTATAAAATTGCTAACATAGTTGATAAGACCCATTAACAGAGTTTCTATAATGGTTAGACCCTGTCGAGGGGCGTTCATATTCGATAAGACACCTTAAAGAAATATTTACGTCCCATGATTACCTACAGTAACACTGGTCGTATAAGTGATGACAACACGTATACGCCACTGTGTTTCAATTAATTAATTCGCTCTAAAACTTTGGATATCTTTAACATAAGTGCTTCTATAGTCGACAAGACCACCATAAGGTGTTTCTATAGTCCACAAGAGCTCTTTAAGAGGTTTCTATAGTCAAGAAGACGTCTTAAATGGCTTCTATAGTTGATAAGACTTCTTAAAGGGGCGCTTATAATCGAAAATACCCCTAAAAACGGTATTTGAAGTCAAAAGGACTCTTTAGGACTCGTAAGAGGGGCTTCTAGAGTCGATAAGATTCATTAAAAGGGCATCAATAGTCGATAAGACCCATTAAAGGGGCCTCTTAACTCGATAAGCCACCTTGAAGAGGCTCTATAGTCGATAAGACTCCTTATACGGCTGCTATAGTCGATAAAACTCCTTAAATAGACTTATTTAGTAGTTAAAACTCCTTATGGGGCTTCTAAAGCCGATAGGTCTCTTTAAATGGGTTCCTATAGTGGATAATACTCTTTAAATGACATTTATAGTTGATAAAACTCCTTAAAGGGTTTCTACAGTTGAAAAGGCCCCTTAAAACCGTCGTTAAAGGCGAGAAGACCTCTTAGAGAGGCTTCTATATGCAATTAGAGTCCTTAAAGTGGTTTCTAAGGTCGATGAGATCCCTTAAAGGATATTCTGTAGTCGATATGTATCCATAAAGGGGCTTCTTTATTTCATAAGGCTCCTTAAGGGCCTGCGATAAGACCCCTCAAACTATCCTCAATGTCGACGAGACTGTTTAAAGTGGCTTCAATATTCGATACGACTCCTTAAAGTTGCTTCTATAGTCGGTAAGACTCCTTTGAGAGCTTCTATAGTTGCCTGGACCGATTCAAAAAGTTGCTGTGGTCGATAAGACTCCTTATAGGAGCTTTTATAGACGATAAGGCTCGTTAGATGGCTTCCATAGTTGATAAGACCGCATACAGATGCTTCATAGTCGATGCGAGTCCTTAAAGGGCTTCTGTAGTCGATAGGACTCCTTCAAGGGGCTTTTTTAGTCGTTAAGGCTCTTTTAAGGGATTCTATAGACGATCAGACACCTCAAAAAGCTTATATTGAGGATAAGTGTCCTTAAATGGGGCTTCATAACCGACAACAACTCCACCTTAACGGGCATCTATAGTCGACAACACCTCTTTAAGAGGCTTCTATAGTCCAGAAGACGTCTTAAATGGCTTCTATATTTGATAAGACTTCTTAAAGGGGCGCTTATAAGAAAACTCCTTGAATAGACTTATTAAGTCGTTAAAACTCCTTATGTGGCTTCTAAAGTCAATAGGTCTCTTTAAAGGGGTTCCTATAGTCGATAAGGCTCTTTAAATGGCATTTATAGTTGATAAAACTCCTTAAAGGGTTCCTACAGTTGAAAAGGCCCCTTAAAACCGTTGTTAAAGGCGAGAAGACCTCTTAGAGAGGCTTCTATATGCAATTAGAATCCTTAAAGGGGTTTCTAAGGTCGATGAGATCCCTTAAAGAATATTCTGTAGTCGATATGTATCCATAAAGGGGCTTCTTTACTTCATAAGGCTCCTTAAGGGCCTGCTGTAGTGGTTTGAACCTTTTAAAGGGATTTCAAAGTCGATAAGACTCCTCAAACTATCCTCAATGTCGACGAGACTGTTTAAAGTGGCTTCAATATTCGATACGACTCCTTAAAGTTGCTTCTATAGTCGGTAAGACTCCTTTGAGAGCTTCTATAGTTGCCTGGACCGATTCAAAGAGTTGCTGTGGTCGATAAGACTCCTTAGAGGAGCTTTTATAGACGATAAGGCTCGTTAGATGGCTTCCATAGTTGATAAGACCGCATACAGAGGCTTCATAGTCGATGCGAGTCCTTAAAGGGCTTCTGTAGTCGATAGGACTCCTTCAAGGGGCTTTTTTAGTCGATAAGGCTCTTTTAAGGGATTCTATAGACGATCAGACACCTCAAAAAAGCTTATATTGAGGATAAGTCTCCTTAAATGGGGCTTCATAGCCGACAACAACTCCACCTTAACGGGCATCTATAGTCGACAAGACCTCTTTAAGAGGCTTCTATAGTCCAGAAGACGTCTTAAATGGCTTCTATTGTTGTTAAAGGCGAGAAGACCTCCTAGAGAGGCTTCTATATGCAATTAGACTCCTTAAAGGGGCTTCAAAGGTCGATAATATCCCTTAAATGCTATTCTGTAGTTGATAAGTCTCCTCATAGGGATTTCTATACTTCATAAAGGGACTTCAAAGTCGATAAGATTCCACAAAGTATCCTCAATGTCGACGAGAATGCTTTAAGTGGCTTCAATAGTCGATATGACTCCTTAAAGTGGCTTCTATAGTCGGTAAGACTCTTTAAAGGAGACTCTATAGCGATCAGACTCCTTAAAAGGGCTTCTATAGTCGACAAGATTCCTTTGAGAGCTTTTATAGTTGCCTGGACCAATTCAAAGAGTTGCTGTGGTCGATAAGACTCCTTAGAAGAGTTTTTATATACGATACGACTCGTTAGATGGCTTCCATAGCTAATAAGACGCCATACAGGGGCTTCATAGTTGATGCGAGTCCTTAAAGTTCTTCTATAGTCGAAAGGACTCCTTTAAGGGACTTCTATAGTCGTTATGGTTCTTTTAAGGGCTTCTATAGACGATGAGACAGCTTAAAAGAGCTTCTATTAAGAATAAGTCTCCTAAAAGGGGCTTCATAGTCGATAGGAAAGCTCAAAGGGGCGTCTAAAGTCGATAGTATTCCTTAGAGGGCTTCTATAGTTGATTATACCGCTTAAAAATGTTGCTATGGTCGATAAAACTCCTTAAGGAAGTTTCTATATACGTCAAAGCTGGTTAGAGGGCTTCCATAGTTGGTGAAACACTTTATAGGGGCTTCATAGTCGATGAGAGTCTTTAAAGACACTTTTATAGTCGAAAAGACTACTTAAAAGAGTTGCTATGGCCGATAAAACTCCTTTAAGGAGCTTCTATAGACGAAAATACACCTTAGAGAGCTTCTATAGATGATAAGACCCCTTAATAGAATGGTTTTAGTCGAGAGGGCTCCTTTAAGGGGCTTCTATAATAGATAATGCTTCTTTACGATGCTTATATATTTGATAAGACTCATTAAAGAGCTCCTATAGTTACTTAGACCCCTTAAAAGATTTTCTATGGTCGATAAAAATCCTTTAAAAACTTCTGCAGTCAATAAGACTCCTTAAATGGGCTTCTATAGTCGATAAAATGTCTTAAAGAAATCTGTACGTCCCATATGGTAACACTGGACGTATAAGTGCTGACAACACGTATACGACACAAAGATTCAATTCCATAATTCGCTTTAAAAAGTGACCGTATTAATCATCTTCTCTTTTCCTTTGTCTTGAGTCGTTCAAAGAAAAAAAAATAATATTTGTCTTCATACAATTTCCAAAAACTTAAAATGATTTTCACAAAAACTACTTTTTTTAACCCTTTTTGGCTTAAACATAGAAGATGAGTTCACATGTGGTCATTAGAGATCTTTGAACCTTTATTGAGCCGTCTCTATAAATATCTCTATGGCATCACATTGCTATTATGTTGTCGTTGTTTACCCTTTGGCTTTAATATTTTCTGTCATGTCTTTCTCTCTATCCATTCTCTGACCATGAAACTAGATGTTGACATTATTTTTTTGGCTATTGTTTCTATTTTGGGCTGGCTGCTAAGATTTCCTAGCATTATTCTTGTTGGAGGCCAATGACATGCATTTCCTTTGCCAAAAGGATTGCTTTCTTTTCTTTTTCTCTAAAACAATGACGACAATGGCTGGATAAAGCAAAAAATAATCTCATACATCCCAGCATAGAGGATAATGAACTATGAAAGATATTGGTTGTTTTGCCAGACCGGAATAATGATCAAGCAAAAAAAAGGATGCAAGTTCAAAGTTCATTATCCAAAGACGAAAAAAGAGAAAATATTACAGCATCAATTAAAGACTTCAGGCAATTATTGTGTGAGTTTTTAAAAGGAAAATCTGGAAAAATGTTTTCCTTGAAATTGAAAAACAATTTGTACATATTTTACAAGATTCCTAAAAGTTTGACAATTTGACAAGCTTTTTGGTCCATTGTTAATTTTCTCCAACAACCATTAACGTCTGTTAAGTTTCACTACCATGACTTGTTAACTTCCCAATAACTTAAGTTTTCCAACTTCAAAATATCAACTGCCAAATGGCGCAATTCATTATTCATGGCACTCACGTTTTTTGGGAGTTTAGCTTTCAACCCCCTTTTCAAGAAAAAAAAAAGAAATACAAGGAAACAAACAACCGGCTACCCTCTTTACGTGTCACTGCAAAGATTAATGTTGGAGTTTTTACTGCATTGATTGAGTTATTAATGTTGACTAAGGGAAGTGGACTTTTACGAGATGTCATAAAAACTCTTGTCCTTGCCTCTGGCCATAAAGATTTAAAAATTCGACGAAGTGTCACAAATTTCGTGGACTTTAAGTTGACTTTGGCGTATAAAAGTTAAAACTGTATATACGCCACAGCATACCAATGTAAGAAAATGATCAGTTGGTCCCGAAAAAAACAAATATTCTTTAAAACTTAAAAAATATTTTTTAAATAAAAAATAATTTACAAAAATTTAGTTACAGTGTTTTATGTATAAATATACTTAAATCTAGAAAATAATTTTTCATGATGGAATCTCTCAAATCAAACGCTTGCCGTTTTCAATATTGTCACAATTTTTAATTCACATGCAAGCGTTTTATTTGAAATATTCCATGATGAAAAATAATTTTTTACTTTAAAGTATATTTAAAAATAAAACACTGTAACTAAATTTTTTTAATTATTTTCTATTTCTAACTTTTTTAGTAATTAAACTTTTTGACCACTGAGAACCTCATAAAAAACTATAGCCTATTTAGGCCGAAAATGTACATAAAATCCTTAAAGTATCTGAAATCGGATGGTACTGCTATATGGAAGCTATTCCAAAACCTTGATCTATGCCCAACATCTTTAGTGAGGAAGTTTCTGTACCATTGAAACTCCAAATGCCAAATTACAGCCAATTCGGACTAAAAACGAAGATAGAATCCTTAAAATACTTTAAATAGGGTGGTACTGCTATATGGGGACTATAAAAAATGGACCCATATTGGTTTTGGTTCCATATCAGTGTTGCCGAATTTGACGATTTATCGTCATTTTGACGTTTTTTTGGCCCAAAATTGAAAAATGACGATTTGACGATTTTATGGTCCAAAATGACGATTTTTCACGTAATCCAGAATTGCATGCAATAAAAGGCGATATCTTTATTTTGGCCAAAATTTCACGATAGACTTTAAGGAAAGTAATGTTCCAAACTCGATTTTATTAGCTTTTTTATTGTATTATAGCAATTTCCAGACGGATTTGCTATATTTAGGCACATATCTGGAATACAGGTATTTTCATAGTTTTTGCCTCATCTTCGTTTTACATCAGCTGAAATTACGTTACCGACAAACATAAAGGAATCGTAGTTTTTACTATAAACTGGCATTCAAAACTAACAACGAGTACCCAGCTATACCTTGCTGCATTGCACTATAGGTAATTTGCCCTCTTTTTGAGACAAAAATTAATAACAGCAGATTTAAAGGATTTTTTAACTTTTTAAATTATTTATGTGTAAAAGTGAGATAAAACAATGATTTCTACAGATAAATTCGGATATAACGAACAACAGTTATACGTATATAATGAACAAAGCTATTTCTTCCAATGCCATTTTTATTAGTTTTCTTATACACAACAAACTGTTGAAAACTGTCACGGTAGTAAGTAACAAAAATTTTGTCCCCGCTAGTAGATCTTCATAAGAATTGTTATTAAAATTGTGTATATTTTTTGAACATCCTTTAAACCGTGTCAATGATTAATATGCAAAAGAGAGATAAAATAAAGCTTATTACTGCCGCACCGTTTACAGAAAACCACGGATATAACGAACAATTTGTCGCCATTACTTATTTTACTTGCAATGAAATTGTAAACAACAATATTTTTATATTCATTATTTATTTTCTCAAACCAAACTTACACAATTTTAAGACTTTTTATTGAAAAGTAACCTTATAAAATCTGATAAATATCAAAAACGGGCAAAATCGGGTTTTGAAAAATATTTAATCTATTTTATATATTAACACGTTCGCGGACGCAAGCAAATTCAGAGAGGTGAAAAAATGACACCCAATTATTTTTTGTTAATTACACTGTGCGACACGAAAAAAATTAACCACATTCTGACACCGCAGCGTGATAGAAGACAAAAAATAAGAAGACACGTGTCTCGGCGTTTTTCCCTGTTACTTCGAATTTCGCGGTTATGGGCCCCCAAAAACCTGAGGCCTTGATGTCAAAAAGGACCATTTTGTCAGGCTCATATCTTCTAAACCGCTAAGAATTTTGTTTTACTCGTGGGGGCAAAGTTGTAGCTCTCATTTTAAAGAATAATAATTGTGAAGACATAAAATCCATTCAACCTTATCTTCAAGGTCAAAATCGTTAAGGTCAAGTTTCCGTTATAATTTTTTCTCAGATTTTGGCCTACAGATATCGAACCGATCAAAATTGAATCAAACAACCAACTACACAAATGTACCTTAGATCTCAATAAACAACTTTCTAGAACATACGAACCCTGTAGAAATGGTTCTTAAAGGTCAAAATAGCAAAACAAATGCAATTTTTATTTTCTTTTTTCGGTTTCTGCTCCATAGAAATTAAACCATTCAAAATTCAAGAAAACATTCAACCTCAATAATGTAGCGAATATATCAGTATACAACTTTGTGGAACATCAGAGCCCACTATGAACTGTTCTTAAAGGTCAAAATAGCAAAAAAACTTTAGAAAATATTCGATTTTTATACTTTTTTCAAGGATACAAGGATACAAGCAACTAAAAAAATGTACCTAAGTCCTCAGTTAACAACCTTCTAGAACATATGAACATTCTAGGAGCGGCCCTTTAAGCTAAAAATTCCATTAGTTTTAGTCAGGTCCGTTCTTTTCTAGTCAGGTCCGTAAATAACAAACCTTTCAAATTTTCTAGAGTGTTGAACAGTTTGTTATTTCCAGACCTGAGCATTAACCATAATATAATTGTTAGTGAATTGTGAACACGAAGGACCGTTCCTAGAATGTTCATATGTTCTAGGAAGTTGTTAACTGAGACCTTAGGTAAATTTTTGTAGTTCATTTTATTCTTGAATTTTGAACGGTTCGGTATCTATGGACCAGAATCGGAGAAAAAAAAATCGAATATTTTCTAAAGTTTTTTGCTATTTTGACCTTTAAAAACAGTTCATAGTGGGCTCTGATGTTCCACAAAGTTGTATACTGATATATTCGCTACATTATTGTGGTTGAATGTTTTCTTGAATTTTGAATGGTTTAATTTCTATGGAGCAGAAACCGAAAAAAGAAAATAAAAATTGCATTTGTTTTGCGGTTTTGACCTTTAAGAACCATTTCTACAGAGTTCGTATGTTCTAGAAAAATGTTTATTGAGATCTAAGGTACATTTTTGTAGTTGGTTGTTTGATTCAATTTTGATCGGTTTGATATCTGTAGGCCAAAATCTGAGAAAAAATTATAACGGAAACTTGACCTTAACGATTTTGACCTTGAAGATAAGGTTGAATGGATTTTATGTCTTCACAATTATTATTCTTTTAGATGAGAGCTACAACTTTGCCTCCACGAGTAAAACAAAATTCTTAGCGGTTTAGAAGATATGAGCCTGACAAAATGGTCCGTTTTGACATCAAGGCCTCAGGTTTTTGGGGGCCACTAACCGCGAAATTCGAAGTAACAGGGAAAAACGCCGAAACACGTGTCTTCTTATTTTTCGTCTTCCATTACGCTGCGGTGTCAGAATATGGTTAATTTTCCATGACACAAAAAATTACACACAGTGTTATTGATGATTACACTGGTCAACACGACTTTTGTTTCAACCGAAGTTGCGGTTGTTTCTAGATGAAATCGGCGAGTTATTTTCAAATCCGGTCTCGGTTTTTCTCCATCAGCTCTTGTTTTTGAGATATAGCTCAAAATCGGTTTTTACGAATTTAACCCAGACTTTCGTTATTTTCGAATACAAACAAATATTTTTTGTGGGTTTTTCGACATTAATATATTAAGGAGATGTTGTACGCTCGATAAAAATCGTTTTTGAAATAGTTGTGGTGAGTATATATCAAAAAATATAGAAAATATACGACGGACCTTGTAAAAATTGAATATTTTGAGTACTTTAAGCTGTAATTACGTCATCAGGGGAAGTCATAGGATCTTCATATGGCAGTGCGGATATGCTTAGGGTGTCTACTATTTGGTCCAGTATTCAAATATATAATATAAAGTTCATAGCGTCCATGATTCGGCCATAACCTAAAAATCGCCATGAAGACTGCTAAAGGGAAATCATTTACCAGTGATATCATTACCACATAAGCCATTTACTTTTCAATGTCAGTCTTCATGATGGTTTTTAGGTTATGGCGGAATCATGGGCGCTATGAACTTTATATTATACATTTGAATACTGGATTATATAGTAAACACCCTAAGCATATCCGAAGTACCATATGAAGATCCTATACTTCCCCTGATGACGTAATTACAGCTTAAAGTACTCAAAATATGCAATTTTTACAAGGTCCGTCGTATATTTTCTATATTTTTTGATATATACTCACTATAATTATTTCAAAAACGATTTGTATCGAGCGTACAACATCTCCTTAATATATTAATGTCGAAAACCCCACAAAAAATATTTGTTTGTATCCGAAAATAACGAAAGTCTGGGTAAAACTCGTAAAAACAGATTTTGAGCTATATCTCAAAAACAAGAGCTGATGGAGAAAACCCGAGACCGGATTTGAAAATAACTCGCCGATTTCATCTAGAAACAACTGCAACTTCGTCTGAAACATTCAACTTTTTCAATTTTGTTGAGCAGTGTTATTATTATTATTATTTTTTAATAATTATAGAATGTATCTTGTTGAAGTAAATCGTATTATGCATATTAATTACCAAAACATAAGATTGTATACAAGTAAATGAACAAAAATTGGCTGACAATGTGAATGATATAGCATTCACGCCATTTTGCATCGGAATGCTATAGCATTCACGTCCGCGAACGTGTTAAATAAATTCCTCTCTCAATTGCCAATCTAATCCATTTTACATATATTTATATTTGGTTTATTTTTACGCGATTTTAAATACATTGAAATATGCCTTATAATATATTTTTTTAGTTTTTCTTCGAAATTCTCACTTTGACGGCTGCAAAATCGACTTTTTGCCTCAAAAACTGGGCAAAATACCTATAGTGCATTGCTGCAAACTCGATAACCATAGAGAAAACTATCATCTTCTGAGAGCGGTTATAAAGCTATATATAAGAGAGATTGGGTTGGATTTATTGCTGTGGGTTGTATATTCTATGTTGTCAGTCTCATTGACAAAACTATCAGCGAAAAAATCGCATAAAACGGTAACCAAACCTAGTTTTAGACCATGTTGACGATTTTTTGACGATTTTCCAATTCTTGTTGACGATTTGACGATTTTTTTGACGATTTCCGATCAAAAACTGTCGGTAACGCTGTTCCATATTCATGTATTGTCGTCCAAATCTGAAAAGTGTGCAAAGTTTCAGTTCGATTGCTTTACTGCAATTGTGTTAAAAATGAGTTACTAGATTTGAACTAAACGGACACCAAAGCAAGCTAAATAAAACACTGTAAAAATCTAAGTTTTTGAAAAATTATTTTTTAGAAAACCCACGTATATGAAATATTATTTTTAAAAAAATCTACGTCTTGGAAAAATTATTTTTTAAAAATCTTCGTCTTTGAATAATATATTTTTTTATATCCACGTTTTGAATAAAATATTTTTTTTAATCCACGCTTTGAATAAAATATATATTTTTAAAAATTAACGTCTTTGAAAAAAAAGTTTTTGAAAAAATATTTTTTAAAAAACCACTTGTTTGGTTAATGTTTGTTAAAAAATCCAGAATATTTTATCTTTAAAAAATATTTTTGCTTAAAAATCCAAAATACTTTTTTAAAAAAATCAATTTCTATGAAAAAATATTTTGTAAAAAATCAAATTTAAAAAAATACTTTTAAACGTTTGTTTTGTTTAAGTTGAAGATTCAGCCATATGATTGCTTAAGTCTGGAGTATTTCCCATGGGCTTAACTTCATCACTTTCCTCTTTGCAGAGAAAAATGTTTACAAAACGCAATGACAGCTTGCAAAATTTACTGATCGCTACCAATAGCATGATTTCATCCCGGCGAAGGGAATTATCAATTGGCTTTTCAGTTTTTGAAATGATGATTTTTTAAAAAATCCATTCCTTTAAAAAATATATTTTTAAAAAATCCAAGCCTTAAAAATGTGTGTTTGTTTTTTAAATCCGCGCCTTTAAAAAATGTATTTCTAAAAAAATCCAAGCCATTAAAAATGTTTTTTTTTTATCCACGATTTTTAAAAATGTTATTTGAAAAAACACAAAAAATATTTATTTATTATATATTTTGTAAATAAATTTCCAAAGTATAGTTTGAAAGGTGCCGTATAACTAGATCATATGCACCTGTGACAAAAAAATATATTTTTTAAAAATTCACGACTTTGAAAAAACAGTTTTTAAAAAATTTCTGAATATTTTTCAAGAAATCCAAGATTTTGAAAAAATATTTTTTAAAAAATTTCTGAAAATTTTTCAAGATAACAGGGCTTTGCAAAAGAAAAATTTAAAAAATATCTGAAAAATATTTATTAAAAAATGAAAAAATATTTTTACAAAAATTTCTGAAAAATATATTTTAACATCTTTGAAAAATATTTTTTTTAATTGGGGTCTTTGTAAAATATGTTGTTTAAAATCCAAGTCTTTGAGAAATATTTTTTTTTTTTAAATTCACGTCTTTAAAAAAATATATTTTGTTAATCCAAATATTTTTCAAAATTCCAAGTCTTGATTTTTTTTTTAAATCGGAGTCTTTGGAAAAGCTTTTTTTAAATCTACGTCTTTGATTTTTTTTTTTTTTTGTAAATCTACGTCTTTGATTTTTTTTAAATCAACGTCTTCGATTTTTTTTTTGGTCTTAGAACGGTCGTAGGAAAAAAAACAATTTGTTTAAAAAAATCCACGCATCTTACAAATATATGTTAAAAATCAAACTTTTTAATACATGTCTCTGAAAAATATTTTTTATAAAATCCACATCTTTGAAAAACATTTTTTATAAAATCCACGTCTTTGAAGAAACATTTTTTTTAAAAATCCACGACTTTAAAAAATTGTGTTTTTTTTTAAAGAACCACTTCTTTCAAATTTTTAAAGAAATCACGACTTTGAAAAAATATTGAAAAACATCTGAAAAATATATATTAACAAATGAAAAAATATTTAAAAAAATCTGAAAAATATAATTTAACAAATCCACGTCTTTGAAAAATATTTTTTTAACTTCGGGTCTTTGTAAAATATGTTGTTTAAAAATCCAAGTCTTTGAGAATTTTTTTTTTAATCCTCGTCTTTTAAAAAATATATTTTTTTAATCCAAATATTTTTCAAAATTCCAAGTTATGATTTTTTTAAATCGGAGTCTTTAGAACCACTTTTTTTTAATCTACATATTTATTTATTTTTTTTTTTGTAGATCTACGACTTTGATTTTTTTAAATCAACGTCTTCGATTTTTTTTTTTTTTGTCTTAGAACAGTCTTCGCAAAAATGGAAAAATTTTAGAAAGGCCTTAGAAAAAATATTTCTTAAAAAATCCAAGTCTTTTTTTTTAAATACACGTCAATAAAAAACAATTTGTTTGAAAAAATCCCCGCATTTCAATAATATACGTTAAAAATCAAATTCTTTAATACATGTCTCTGAAAAATATCTTTAAAAAGATATGATTTAAAATAATCCAAATCCAAAGAAAAAGTATTTTTAAGATATTAAAGCCTTTAAAATTTTAAATTTTACAAAAAATCCACGACTTAAAAAAAAAATAAATAAGTCACACTTTAAAATTTCTATTTGAAAAATTCAAAAATCTTATATCCACGACTTTGAAAAAATATTTTTGAAATTTTTGAACATTTTCTTTCAAAAAATCCACGAATTGGATTTTAAGAACATATTTTTTAACGAATATCTGACAGTTTTTTAAGAATTCCACACAAGAATTTCCACATATTTTTGAAATATATTTAAAAAGTCTGAAAAATATATTTAAATAGCCTGAAAAATATATTTAAAAAGTCCACGTCAATGAAAAAATATTTCCAAAAATCCACGCCAATGAAATAATATTTGCTAAAAATCCACGTCTTTGATAAAAATTAAAAATCAACATCTTGAAAAATATTTTTTCAGATATCCATATCATTAGAAAAATATTTTTTTAAAAATCCTACCCCTTTGAAAAAATAATTTTAAAATATCCACGTGTTGGAAAAAATATTTTTGAAAAATCCATGCCTTTGAAAAAATATTTTTTAAAACAATTAGGCATTAAACAAATAATTTTTCAAATCCACTATTAAAAAAATTAGAAATGCATCACTTTGAAAAATATTTTTTTAAACCGCTTCTTTTATTTTTTTAAATCAAAAAATATATATTTTTTTAAAAATCCATTTCTTTGAAAACATATTTTTGAAAAAGTCCAAGACTTTGAAGATATACCTGTTAAAAACCATATCTTTGAAAAAAAATCTTTTATAAAATCCATATTTTTGAAAATGATTATTTTTTAGTACAAGTCTTATAAAAAATCAACCATTTGAAAAAAAATCGTTTTTAAAAAATCTTCGTCTTTAAAAAATATTTTTTAACAATCTATGTGTTTGAAAAAACATTTAGAATTAACATTAAAAATGTTTAAAAAAATTTAACAAAATGTACGTGTTTAAAAAAATCCAGGTCTTTAAAAAAATATTTTTTAAAAAAATTAAGTCTTTGAAAATATATTTTTAAAAATTTAGTTCTTTGAAAAAATATATATTTGTTTTAATTCAGTTCTTAAAAAAATTATATGGGTTGAAAAATCCATGTTACCATCGAAAACGTGCTTTGGCCACAAAAGGTCCAACATTTGGCTACAATTACCCAGAGCATTTTGTCACAGGTAGGTTGTTGGTAGTCCTCGGTATAAACAAATGTTTGTGTATAAAAAATTTAAGTTTTTGGAAAAACATTTAGTAAAAAAACTAGACCTTTGAAAAAATATTTTTTCAAATCCACTATTAAAAAAATTAAAAATTCAAGACTTTGAAACATATTTTTGTAAACCGCGTCTTTTATTTTTTTAAATCAATAAATTTATTTTTTAAAAATCCACTTCTTTGAAAACATATTTTTGAAAAAGTCCAAGACTTTGAAGATATACCAGTTAAAAAACCATATCTTTGAAAAAAAATCTTATATAAAATCCATATCTTTGAAAATAATTATTTTTTTTTAATCCAAGTCTTATAAAAAAATCAACCATTTGAAAATAAAAAAATTATTAAAAAATCAACGTCTTTAAAAAAATCTATGTCTTTGAAAAAACATTTAAAATTAACATCTTTGAAAAAAGAAAATTAAAAATCCACGATATTGATAAAATGTTCGAAAAAAATTTTAACAAAATTTACCTGTTTAAAAATAATCCAGGACTTTGAAAAACATTTAAAAAAATTAAGTCTTTGAAAAAATATTTTTTTAAAAAATTCAGTTCTTTAAAAAAATATATATTTTTTAATAGAGTTCTTAAAAAATTATATGGGTGGAAAAATCCTCGTCTTGAAAAAAATTTAAAAAATGTTTATTAAAAATTCAAAATAAATTTTGAAAAATCCACGTCTTGAAAGAAATATTTTTGTAAAAAAATCCACTTTTTAGAACGAATAATTTAAAAAAAATTTAAAAAATATTTTTAACAAAATTTACGTTTTTGAACCTTTTTTTTTTGAAAAAAAAAATTGAGAAAATATTTTTGAAAAAATCCAGGTCTTTGAAAAAATATTTAAAAAAAGTAAGTCTTTGAAAAATATTATTTTAATCCCGTTCTTAAAAAAGATATTTTTAAAAACCCACTTCTTTAAAAAATATTTGTTAAAAATTCAGTCAAGTCCTTGAAAACTACATTTCAAAAAATCTACGCCTTTGGAAAAATATTGTTTAAAAAGTCCCATTCTTTGAAAGAATAATTTGAAAAAAAAATTTGAAAAAATCTTTTTAACAAAATGTACGTGTTTGAAAAAATATTTTTGAAAAAATCAAGTCTTTGAAAAATATATTTTTAAACCAATTCTTAAGAAAAGATATTATTTAAACATATTGTTAAAAATTCAGTCAAGTCAAGTCCTTGAAAAACTATATTTTAAAAATTCCACGCCTTTGGAAAAATATTTTTTAAAAAATCCACTTAATAATTTAAAAAAAAAATTTTAAAAAAATATTTTTAACAAAATGTACGTGTTTGAAAAAATATATTTGAAAAAAAATCCAAGCCATTGGAAAATATTTTTGAAAAAATCAAGGTCTTTAAAAAAATATTTTTAAAATAAAAAACTTCTTTGAGAAAAGTATATTTTAGAAAAATTAAGTCTTTGAAAAAATATTTATTAAATCTATTTTTTAAACAAATATATTGGTTAAAAAAGATAAGTTTTTAAAAATCTACGTCTTTAAAAAAATTTTGGTTAAAAACTCCAAGTTTTTGAAAAAGTATATTTTAAAATTCAACGTCTTTGAAGGAATATTTTTTTAAAATTCACGCCATTGGAAAAATATTTTTAAAAATATCACCTTTTTCAAAATAATAATTAAAAAACATCCACATTTTAGAAAAAATATATTTATAAACAATTGGAGCCTTTGAAAAAATGTCTTATGAAAACAAAAAATATTTTTTTTTTTATTAATGTCGTGATTTATTTTAATTTTACAAAAATCCACGCCTTAATTTTTGTTAAAAAACACATCACAGAAAAAAACATGTTTTTAATTCGCGACATTGAACAAATATTTTTTAAAAAATCCACGTCTTGGTTTTTTTAAATCCACGTCATAGAAAAAATCTTTTTTTAACAATCACGACATTTAAAAATACATCTTTCAAAAATCCACTCTTTTAAAAAAATTTTAGTGATCGATGTCTTTGAAACAAAGTTTTTTTTTAATCTACCTTTGACGTTTCTAAGCCCCATATATTTGAAAAAATCCACGTCTTAGTTTTTGTTAAAAACCCACATATCAAAAAAAATGTTTTTTTTTTAATTCACGACATTGAACAAATATTAAAAAAAAATCCACGTATAAGCTTTAAAAAAAATAGAAAAAAATATTTTTTTAACTTCCATGACATTGAAAAAATATTTTGAAAAAATCCACTCTTTTAAAAAAATGTTTTAAAACATTCATGTCGTTGAAACACTTTTTTGTTGATGTTGAAAAATCCAAATCTTTAAAAAATATAATATTTTTTTTTAATTACTGTCTTTAAAAAAATATTTTTTTAAAAAATCCAAGTTGTTGGAAAACATTTTTTAATCCAATTGGAAAATTCTATTATAAACCAGGTGACGTATAGCTGTTGTCACTATATATACCCACCAAAAGACATTATTACTCTATTGGATCGTATACATAGTGGCAACACGTATACGCCTCCGCATTCGTATTATTTAAAGCTTATAAAAAGCTTAAAGGTTTCTTTGAACATCTCCTTTTAAGAAATTGCCTTCCTTAAATATTTTATTTTCCACCATCAAATAATTGTTGGGTTCATTAAATTAATTGTCCACACAAAAAAACTACGCAGAACATTTAAAACTCTATCAATGTTCTCATCATCACAACCTCATCATAGACAAAAAAACATCATTACAAATTAATTGCATCATTTCAAGTGAAATTAACTTTCCCACCAGTAGTGGCCAGTCGGAGGAGAACAGTGCTTTACAAAATCAAAGTACCTGGAAAGCAATAACAATTACCATAAAAGGAATCCCCAAAAAGGTAGGCAGCCCACACAAAAAAACTGGAAATAGCCAAGTTTATTTAGGAACAAATCAAATCAAGGTGAGTTCATTACAAATGTACGGAAGAGGAAAATAAAATGAAACAAATGAGGAAATAAGTCAAGCAGCAACGAATTGTATATACGATTCCTGATGTTTAAAAGGGAAAAATAGGTTCAAGGGTTTTTGAGATTTTAACAATTTAATTGTGTCGTATTGTTCTAAGTCTGATGAAATCTTTTGAAATTATTTTTAACGCAAATCCGAAACACCCTCACAAATACGTTAGGACTAAAATTTTGGCGAACCTAAATGACAACTGACTTGGTATGCCGTGTTTGTCCATGGCATTGCATCATTTTACCACAACTTTTCCACACAAATCCCTATATTTCTCTACCCGCCTTAGCACCCAAAAAACCATGCTTAAACGTGATTTACCACAGCCCCCCATTTCCAGGAGAAAAACAACAACACGAGCTACAAAGATTTCCTCAATAACAAATGTTACCAACGAAAACGTGCTTTGGCCACAAAAGGTCCAACATTTGGCTACAATTACCCAGAGCATTGTGTCACAGGTAGGTTATTGGTAGTCCTCGGTATACATAAATCTTTGTGTATACGTGTGTCACTTGTTTACAGTTACATACATAAGCAAATATATATCTATCGACATATGATGTGATGTTTCCACCTGCAGCACCCAGAGTCATTTAGTTAGGTGACTTTTTGTCACCCACCCACGCTGCCGTGTTATTGTCAACTTAATTGTATTGACAAATCTGAGTATCTCATTGCATGTGTGTGTATGTGTGTGTACATCTATGTGTTGGACGTGCAATTGAATTAATGGAGCTTAAATAAAACAACCGAAAATCCAAATGAAGAAGAAAAACCCCATTCAAACAATGACAACAACAACCACATGAAAGTCAACATAAAATGTGCTGTGGGATACCTCAGCGTTATTTACACAGATTCGAAACAAAATCATGAAGTGTAGTGAGCAAAATTTACACAGAATGGCTTCGCCACAATGGAAATGAACAAAAACCAGAAACAAAAAAATACAAGAAGAACGGTTTCAAATGAATTCACTTTTGGTTATATAGACCAACAGAATATTTAACAAAAGTTTAATTTTAAAGGAAATGAAAGCAAAAAAGTATATTGAAGGCAAATTTTTACCAAATGAAATATTTAAAGAGTATTTTTTTTCAAACACTGATTATTAACAAAATATTTCCTCAGACGATGATTTTCTAAAAGTGGATTTTTAAAAATATTTTGTTTTCGAACATTAAACATGGAGTTTAAAAAAAAACATGAAACGGGAATTTAAAGTAAAACTACATCGATTTTTAAAACTCTTTTTTTTTCAAACGTGGATTTTTTAGAAAAACCTTTTTTTAAACGCGGTTTAAAAAAAAAAAAAATTATACGTGGATTTAAACAAATAATACTCCATTCAAACGAGGATTTTTTAAAAATACTTCTTTCAAACGTGAATTTTTTAAAAATATATTTCCCAAACATGGATTGTTTTTAAAAAATATTTTTTTCATACGTAGATTTAAAGCAATTTTTTTAAACGTGGTTTTTTTTAAATTATTTTTTCAAACGTGGATTTTAGAAAAAAATATCTTTTAAACTTTAATTTTTGAAACTATTCTTTTAAACGTGAATTTTTTAAAATTTGTTTAATAAATGTTTAAGTTTATTTTTCTTTAAACGTGTATTTTTAAAAAAATTATATTTTTCAAACGTGGATTTTTTAAAAATAATATTTCTTTAAACGTGGATTGGTAAAAAATAATATTTTTTCAAAAGCCGATTTTTTAAAAATAATATTTTTTAAACGTGGATTTTTTAAAAATAATATCTTTTCAAACGTGTTTTTTTAGAATAACTTTTTTCAAACGAGAATTTAAAACAAGCGTGGATTGAAACAATTTATATTTTATTCAAACGAGGATTTTTTAAAAATACTTCTTTCAAACGTGGACTTTTTATATATATAGTTTTTTTCAAACATGGATTTTTTTGAAAATATTTTTTATCAATCGTGGGACTTTTTAAAATAATATCTTTTCAAACGTGGATTTTTTAAAAATAGCATTTTCTCAATCGTGGATTTTTTAAAAATGATATTTTTTCAAATGTGGATTTTTTAAAAATGATTTTTTTTAAATGGGTTTTTTTTTAAATAATATTTCTTTAAACGTGGATTTGTAAAAAATAATATTTGTTTCAAAAGCGAATTTTTTTAAAAAATATTTTTGAAACGTGGATTTTTTAAAAATAATACCTTTTCAAACGTGGATTTTTTTTAAAAATAACATCTTTTCAACGTGGGTTTTTTTAAAAATAATATCTTTTCAAACGTGGATTTTTTTTAAATAACATTTTTCCAACGAGAATTTAAAACAAACGTGGATTGAAACAATTTTTGTTTTATTTAAACGAGGATTTTTTCAAAATACTACTTTCAAACGTGGACTTTTTAAATATATTTTTTTTTCAAACATGGTTTTTTTAACAAAATTTTTTTTCAAACGTTGATTTAATCCAAATATTTTTTTAAACGAGAATATCTTTGATAATATTTCTTCAAGCGTGGGTTTTAGAAAAAAAAAATATTTTTCAACTTAAATTTTTGAAACGATTCTTTTAAACGTGGATTTTTTAAAATTATTTTTTTAATAAATTTTTAAGATTATTTTTCTTTAAACGTGTACTTTTAAAAAATAATATTTTTCAAAAGTGGATTTTATTATAAAAATTTTTTTTTTCAAACGAGAATTTAAAAAAAATATATATTTTTTAAAAATAATGTATTTTCAAACGTTCATAATTTTTTTTTTCAAACGACGATTTAAAAAAATAATGTAATGTAAATAATAATAATAAATATATATATTTTTTATTTTTTTTTAATGTTTTTTTTAATATTTATTTTTATTTTATTACGTGGAATTTTTTAAAATCATTTGTTTAAAATAAATTTTTAAGATGTTTCTTTAAATTTGAATTTGTCAAAAATAATATCTTTCCAAGCGACCCACATTAGGGCAAGATTCCAAAAAACGGAGATTAATTCAGGGAAGCATTTGGGTGATATAATGTCAATATTTTTCGAATGTTTACACTTCAATCAATATAACGGAACACAGTTTTGGTGCAAATTGAGGGATTGGAGTGGTATATTCGAAGCCCTCATAAACGGGTACCATAAAAACTATGAAGTGTTTTTACGGTTTTGCCTACATTTGTATAATCTAAAATTCTAATCTAAAATCTTCTAATATGATAAATTATTGGTTAAGCTAATATTTGGCAAAAAATTATTAAGTTAGGTCAATATTTTAGTGTAGCTCCCATACAAGGGTATCTCCCGATTTTATGTATTTCGAGGGTCTTGACCACATTTTTCAGTACATTTATCTGTAAATTAGGATTTATAGTTCTGAATGCCTAAGAATTCATAGTGTGAAAATTTGTCAATATAGGTCAATGTTTTGGTATAGGCCCCATATAGAGGTACTGTCAAATTTGGGGGTTTTCGAATATTTTATGCATATATTGCAACTAAACTAGCTCAAATTGAAAATATTTCTATCAAACATCATGTCTATATATTCTCGTTCTGGAATAACCTCCATATAAAATATTCCGATACTTTTTTAACTCGAAATACTCTTCAAAAATATACATTTTAAATTAATTTTTAATATGCTTCTAAACTTCTTTTGCCATAAATATATTTTTCTAAAACTCAGATTTCTAACTGAAGTTGAAAAAATATTACTCTTTATATACCAAAAAATTTAATTTTTTATGGTGCTCTTTAAATTATTAAAAATTCTTTAGCTTTATCACAGTGTAACTGTAGAAGTAAACAATATATGATCTTGACATTTTGGTTAAAGACTTAGAATTTTGTACCATATTACCATGTAACGACAGTCATACCAAAAACCTATTTTTTTTTTTTTTAATAAATCTCCATTTTTTGCGATTTCACCCCTTGTGCATCGCCATCATTTCATATAAATCATTATATATAGTAACTACACCATAATGGTGGACCTGCACACATTGTCTTATGTAGGGTGACCACAGACATTAAACCAAAACACGACATTATTGTACAACAATAATAGGGAAAATGAAGACAAAAACCCCAAAATGCAAAAATTTGACCAACAGCTATTTCCACCATTTTTGACATAACTCAAAATGCGCAAGCAAGACGCAAAGACAACAATCAAGAGAAAAATACAAAAAAAATTCTCACGACCTTCTCGACACTATTTTTTGTTATACTCCAATACATTTCAAAATTATGCAAAATCTGGACACATTTTGACGAATTTTTTAAACACATTTCTACAAGACTTTTTTCAGTACAATTTTTTCCTAAAATACTAAGAATTACCTCTGTTTGAAATATCCATTTTGAAAATGCCAAGTTTATACAGCAAAAACTACGTTATGGCGATTTAAAAGCAGCAAAATTTAATAATTTTCACCTGTTTCTTAAATTTTAAAAATATGTTCAACTTTAACACTGTGCAACACGAAAAGTAAACAACATACGCCCTTTCTATTTTGGCTAGTGAGGTAGAATTTTGTACTCTTTATCCCTGTCAATACAGATTACCAAAAATTTGTGTTACAATTTTTTTCAATCTTGCCCCAACGTGCGCCGGGATGAAATCATGATATTGGTAGCGATCAGTAAAATTTTGCAACACTGTCAGTTCGTTTTGAAAAACATTACTCTCTGTAATAGAGGGTAATAAATGAAGTTGAGCCAATGGGGGAATACTCCACTCAAGCAATCAAAATTTTTCAAATTCGTAATTATTAATGAAGATTTAAGGGAAACATGAATCTTTTAGATAATATTTCTTCAAGAACAAATTAGATTTTTTCAAATAAATATATATATCTTTTTAAAGAATTGAGTAGGATTTAAAAATATCTTCTCAAAGACGTAGATTTAAATAAAATTGCAAAGACGAAAATAAATTATAAAAACTATTTTTTAAGCCGTGATTTAAAAAAAAAATATTGAATTTTTTAAAAAATATTTTTATTCCAAAGACATGGATTTGTTAAAGATATTTTTCAAAGACGTAGATGTCTTAAAAAATACTTTCTTTTTAAAAACGTTGATTTTTTAAAAAAAAATTTAAATTTAAAAAAATATTTTTTTTAAAAAAGTAGATTTTTGTTTTGGATTTTTGCTAAAGACGTGGACTTTTTTTTTTTTTTTTTTTTGAAAAAATACTTTTTCAATGAAATAATATTTAAAAAAAATATTTTGGATTTAAAAGAAATATGATTTTTGATGACGTGGATCTTAAAAATAATTTTTTTATAGGCGCGGATTTTTTAAGATTATTTTTAGAGACGTTAATTTTTTAAAAAAATATTTTTTCAAAGATATGGATTTAAAAAAAAATATTTTTTCAAAGTCGTAGATCTAAAAAAATATTTTTTCAATAACGTCGACTTTTTACAAAACATTTTTCAATGCCGTAGATTTTTAAAAAATATAATTTTCAGGATGTGCATTTTTAAAAAAATATTTTTTCAAAGACGTGGATTTAAAAAAAAAATACAAAATGTGGATTTCTTAAAATAATACCCTTTTAAAGACCTGGATTTCTTAAAAAATACCCATTCAAAATCCTGGATTTCTTTAAAAATAATTTGTTCAAACACGTGGATTTCTTAAAAAAATATTTTTTTCAAAGACGTGGATTTCTTAAAGATATTTTCCAACGACGTAGATTTCTTAAAAATATCTTTTTCAAAAACGTGGATTTTTTTAAAAAATTTTTGGATTTTTAAATTTTTTTTTTTTCAAAAACGTAAATTATTGTTTTGGATTTTTTAAAAAATATTTTTTGCTAAAGACGTGGATTTTTTTTTTCAGTGAAGTACTATTTTTAAAAAATATTTTGGATTTAAAAAATATTTTGGAGATATTTTGGATTTTAAAACGTAGATTTAAAAAAATATATATATTTTTTTTCAATAACGTCGACTTTTTACAAAACATTTTTCAATGGCGTAGATTTTTTAAAAAAATATAATTTCCAGAATGTGCATTTTTAAAAAATATTTTTTCAAAGACGTGGATTTAAAAAAAATATTTTTTTACAAAATGTGGAATTCTTAAAATAATACCTTTTCAAAGACCTGGATTTCTTAAAAAATATCCTTTCACACTCCTCGATTTCTTTAAAAATATTTTTTTCATAAACGTGGATTTTTTAATTATTTTTCAAAACCGTGAATTTCTTTAAGATATTTTCCAACAACGTAGATTTCTTAAAGGAATTTTCGCACGACGTAGATTTCTTAAAAAATATTTATTTTTTTTCAAAAACGTGGATTTTTTTAAATTTTTTTGGATTTAAAAAATATTTTTTTCAAAAACGTCGATTTTTTTAAATTTTTTGGATTTAAAAAAAAAATTTTTTTCAAAAACGTGGATTTTTTTAAATTTTTTTGAATTAAAAAAATGTTTTATGTCCAGAACCGTAGATTTTTGTTTTGGATTTTTTAAAAAAATATTTTTTGCTAAAGAGTAGGATTTTTTTGTTTTTTGAAAAAAAAAATTTTTCAATGAAGTAATATTTTTAAAAAATATTTTGGATTTAAAAGAAATATGATTTTTGATGACGTGGATCTTTTAAAAAAAAAAAATTTTTTCAGAGAATTGGATTTTTTAAAAAAATATTTTTTCAAAGTCGTAGATCTAAAAAAATATTTTTTCAATAACGTCGACTTTTTACATAATATTTTTCAATTGGGTAAATTTTTAAAAATATATAATTTCCAGGATGTGCATTTTTAAAAAAATATTTTTTTGAAAGAAGTTGATATTAAAAAAAAATTACAAAATGTGGATTTCTTAAAATAATACATTTTCAAAGAACTGGATTTTTTAACAAATACCCTTTTGAACTACTGGATTTCTTTAAAAATATTTTTTGAAAGATGTGGATTTTTTAAAAATAATTTTTTTTTCAAAGACGTGGATTTTTTAAAGATGTTTTCCAACGACGTAGATTTTTTAATTTGTTTTTTTCAAAAACGTGGATTTCTTGAAAATATTTTGGATTTAAAAAAAAAAATATTTTTTTTCAAAAACGTAGATTTTTGTTTGGATTTTTAAAAAAAATATTTTTTGCTAAACACGTGGATTTTTTTTTGTTTTTTTTTTTTAAAAAAAATACTTTTTCAATGAAGTAATATTTTAAAAAATATTTTGGATTTTAAAGAAATATGATTTTTGATGACGTGAATCTTTAAAAAAAAACTTTTTTTCAAAGACGCGGATTTATTTATTTTATTTATTTTATTTATTTATTTAAAAATCAATACATAGAAAGCTTCCTAGCCAATTATACATGTATTGGAGATTACAATAAAAAAGCTAATACTATTCTTCTTTTAAATTCTTTTAAAAATTATTTTTTAGAGGCGTTGATTTTTAAAAAAAATATTTTTTCAAAGATATGGATTTAAAAAAATATATTTTCAAAGACGTAGATTTAAAAAAAAAATATTTTTTTCAATAAGGTCGACTTTTTACAAAATAGCGTATATTTTTAACCACAAATATATAACATTTATTGCGGAAGTCCATACTTCCCGAGATATGGGCCTCCGAAGTTCCGAAAATTCCCTTGTTAAATTTCGACTACATAGAGAAAAATTTTCAATTTAAAATATATTTTTTCCCGTGGCTTAGATGTGCACTTGTCCATAGCAGAAAGTCTTAAATCCCAGACCGAAGTCCGGCTATATAGAAAAAATTATAATTTTATCCGAGCTTAATGCTCAAACTCAACTTGCAAAAACGTGGATTTTTTGATTTTTTTTTTAATTTTGGATTTAAAAAAAATATTTTTTCAAAAACGTAGATTTTTGATTTTTTAAAAAAATATTTTTTGTTTGAAGGCGTAGATTTCTTTTTTTTATTTTTTGATAAATACAATGGGTGCCACCGTGGTGCAATGGTATGCACACCCGCCTTGCACACATAAGGTCGTGGGTTCGATTCCCCGGCCAGGCAACATCAAAACACTTTTCAACGGTGGCAAAATACCCCTCAGTAATGTTGGCGACATTTCCTGAGTATTTCAGCCATGTAAAACTTCTCTACAAAAGTGGTGTCTTAGACACGCCGTTCGGACTCGGCGATAAACTGTAGGTCCCATATCATTGAGCTAATATGAATCGGGGTGCACTCATTGATATGAGAGAAGTCTCCCTTGTCCCTATGGGATGTTGTGGAACAATTATATTATATATATACTTTTTCAGTAAAGTAAATATTTTGGATTTTTTTTTTTTTTTGAAGACGTGGATTTTTTAGAAAAGCATTTTTTAAGACGCGGATTTTTGTTAAAAATATTTTTCAGAGACTTGGATTTTTGTTAAAAATATTTTTCAGAGACTTGGATTTTTTAAAAAAATATTTTTTCTTGGATTTAAAAAAAATATTTTTTCAACGGCATGGATTTCTTAAAAAATATTTTTTCAAAGACGAAGAGAGTCACTTATTCTTATGAAGGAAGGAAGGAGTTTTGCTCATAATAAATTAAAAATGATAAATAAAAACACTTCCATCAGATTGAAATATAGATACTGCTAACACTTATACGTCTTTATTTACCCAGTGGCGTATACACACTGTTAACACATATTCGCTTACGTGTCAATAACCTTAAAGGTGCTTGATTATTTCGCAGTTAATGTATACTTCTCAAACTTATTTCCTAATAATTTTCCGAAATACATATTCTTCTATTTACATCAACACTTTAACGCTACTGTATACAATGTAAATCAAATGGATTATACTAATTCTAAATCATTCTTAATCTGACAATGTCAAAATCCAAAATTGTAATAAAAGTTTTTTCCGCAGAGGAAGTCTTATGACACAGAATTTTTATTGGATAAGAATTATGGTTTTGATTCTTTTCTAATTTTATCTAATAGTAAAGACAAATTGTTTTTTTTACAAATACTCTTCTGTTTTTATATCACTATATTTTCTTCTGTTTGATTTCTGTTGAATGTGAAATCAATATAGCAGCACTATGTCATTGGCCAGCTTTTTGGCACATTTTTTCATTACATATTTTACCTAAACACCTCTAAGGTAACAAAATACAATGTTCATAATGGTTCTTCGGTATGGAAGATATGCCAATAATATGTTTGTGTATTTATATAAATGCTTTTAAGTGTTATTGGAATGTCATTGACACGTAGACGTATAGGTGATAACAATATGTATACGCCCCTAGGTAAACAATGACATACGTATAAGTGTTGACAGTATTTATACGCCACAAAGTCCCTCATTTCAATCTGATATATATATTATTTTGTAACATATTTCTTCGAATAGACAAAATTATGCTTGAAGTTCTATGAAAATAATATTTTCCCAAATTTCATCAATTGATTGTCTTAACATAACAAACTTCAAGGAAAATTCCCGAGAAAAGTAATCCAGTTTCGGTTTAAGCATTGAAAAAAAAATTAAAATTCCAGAACTTTTCCTTCCTTCCTTTCATCCTGAAGAAAAAGTGACCTTCTTTACTTGTCAAATTGGAGCAAATTGTAAGATTTTTTTTATTGCTGACCCATTTCAAATGACAATCAATTGTTGATTTATGTCCTCAGACCAAATGGAGTCAGTTGTAAAGCCTTGGAAGAAGTTGTTCATACTTCATTTTTATTTTACGACATTTCCGTGAAGAGAAGGAAATAAACATTAATTTTGTAGTCAAAACCAATGACTTTGTGGCAGTGTTATGCTAGGGAGAATGAAAATATTTGCTGTGTTATGCTAGGGAGAATGAAAATATTTGCTGTTCATTGTTACTTATTTGACTATAACTGGAGCACTATTTTTCGTTTTTGCTTCTTTCTTGCAGGTTGAAGATGCCAATATACTTTGATCCTTATTTTTATAGATTCTACAAATGATTTGTTGGGTTATTGAACCACCTGCGTATAAGTGCTGTCAGTATGTATACGACACAGTGCCCCATACAATTTATGAAAATTTCGAAAGTGAATGCCAAATGAATGAGTACATACTAACACATATATATGAACCATTACAATATATATGACACCATTACAAGTATACGTTTAAGTTTTGACGATAAGTATAGCTCGGCAATGCACATCAATGGCACATTCATTACGAGTACTTCCTCAGACAAAATGGTGCCTTCAACAACTCCGTAAGAAACGTTTCATCTACTTACAATTTTTTCTGCCATTTCCATGATGAAAAAGAAATAAACATAATTTTTGTGGATGCGACCGATGACCTCTTAGTGTATTATGCCATTGCCAATAAATCAACTTTGTTACTTATTCGACGATAAAACTGATTAAGTACAACATTATTTTCCCGTGTTTTTCCATTGTTGTGACTAATGCTGAGGAAGAGGTCAATGTGTTTACTAAAATATTTCTATAGATTCAATGGATAATTTGATAAAGTGTCAGTGAACCATATGCGTATAAGTACTGATAATATGTATACGACATAATGCACAATATACGTATTAGTGTTGCTACAACGTATACGCCAAGAGGTATTTATTAAAAATATATCCATGTTTTGTCGCCTAGGGGTCGTTGAAAAAATATTCTTTAAAAATCCACGCTTTGTGGCCTAAGGATGGTTGAAAAAATTTACTTTAAAAAACCACGCTTTGTGGCCCAAGGGTCATTGAAAAAAATTTACTTTAAAAACCAAGCATTGTGGCCCAAGGGTCATTGAAAAAATTTACTTTAAAAAACCACCCTTTGTGGCCCAAGGGTCATTGAAAAAAATTTACTTTAAAAACCACGCATTGTGGCCCAAGGGTCATTGAAAAAATTTACTTTAAAAATCCACGCATTGTGGCCCAAGGGTCATTGAAAAAATTTACTTTAAAAATCCACGCATTGTGGCCCAAGGGTCATTGAAAAAATTTAATTTAAAAATCCACGCTTTGTGGCCTAAGGGTGGTTGAAACAATTTACTTTAAAAATCCACGCATTGTGGCCCAAGGGTCATTGAAAAAATTTACTTTCAAAATCCACGCATTGTGGCCCAAGGGTCATTGAAAAAATTTACTTTAAAAATCCACGCATTGTGGCCCAAGGGTCATTGAAAAAATTTAATTTAAAAATTCACGCTTTGTGGCCCAAGAGTCATTGAAAAAATTTAATTTAAAAATCAACGCTTTGTGGCCCAAGGGTCATTGAAAAAATTTAATTTAAAAATCCAAGCTTTGTGGCCCAAGGGTCATTGAAAAATTTACTTTAAAAATCCACGCTTTGTGGCCCAAGGGTAATTGAAAAAATTTAATTTAAAAATCCACGCTTTGTGGCCCAAGGGTAATTGAAAAAATTTAATTTAAAAATCCACGCTTTGTGGCCCAAGGGTAATTGAAAAAATTTAATTTAAAAATCCACGCTTTGTGGTTTAAGGGTAGGTGAAAAAATTTACTTTAAAAATCCACGCTTTGTGGTTTAAGGGTAGGTGAAAAAATTTACTTTAAAAATCCACGCTTTGTGGTTTAAGGGTAGGTGAAAAAATTTACTTTAAAAATCCACGCTTTGTGGCCCAAGGGTAATTGAAAAAATTTAATTTAAAAATCCACGCTTTGTGGTTTAAGGGTAGGTGAAAAAATTTACTTTAAAAATCCACGCTTTGTGGTTTAAGGGTAGGTGAAAAAATTTACTTTAAAAATCCACGCTTTGTGGTTTAAGGGTAGGTGAAAAAATTTACTTTAAAAATCCACGCTTTGTGGTTTAAGGGTAGGTGAAAAAATTTACTTTAAAAATTCACGCTTTGTGGTTTAAGGGTAGGTGAAAAAATTTACTTTAAAAATCCACGCTTTGTGGTTTAAGGGTAGGTGAAAAAATTTACTTTAAAAATCCACGCTTTGTGGTTTAAGGGTAGGTGAAAAAATTTACTTTAAAAATCCACGCTTTGTGGTTTAAGGGTAGGTGAAAAAATTTACTTTAAAAATCCACGCTTTGTGGTTTAAGGGTAGGTGAAAAAATTTACTTTAAAAATCCACGCTTTGTGGTTTAAGGGTAGGTGAAAAAATTTACTTTAAAAATCCACGCTTTGTGGTTTAAGGGTAGGTGAAAAAATTTACTTTAAAAATCCACGCTTTGTGGTTTAAGGGTAGGTGAAAAAATTTACTTTAAAAATCCACGCTTTGTGGTTTAAGGGTAGGTGAAAAAATTTACTTTAAAAATCCACGCTTTGTGGTTTAAGGGTAGGTGAAAAAATTTACTTTAAAAATCCACGCTTTGTGGTTTAAGGGTAGGTGAAAAAATTTACTTTAAAAATCCACGCTTTGTGGTTTAAGGGTAGGTGAAAAAATTTACTTTAAAAATCCACGCTTTGTGGTTTAAGGGTAGGTGAAAAAATTTACTTTAAAAATCCACGCTTTGTGGTTTAAGGGTAGGTGAAAAAATTTACTTTAAAAATCCACGCTTTGTGGTTTAAGGGTAGGTGAAAAAATTTACTTTAAAAATCCACGCTTTGTGGTTTAAGGGTAGGTGAAAAAATTTACTTTAAAAATCCACGCTTTGTGGTTTAAGGGTAGGTGAAAAAATTTATTTTAAAAATCCACGCTATGTGGTTTAAGGGTAGGTGAAAAAATGTACTTTAAAAATCCACGCTTTGTGGTTTAAGGGTAGGTGAAAAAATTTACTTTAAAAATCCACGCTTTGTGGTTTAAGGGTAGGTGAAAAAAATTTATTTTAAAAATCCACGCTATGTGGTTTAAGGGTAGGTGAAAAAATGTACTTTAAAAATCCACGCTTTGTGGTTTAAGGGTAGGTGAAAAAATTTACTTTAAAAATCCACGCTTTGTGGTTTAAGGGTAGGTGAAAAAATTTACTTTAAAAATCCACGCTTTGTGGTTTAAGGGTAGGTGAAAAAATTTACTTTAAAAATCCACGCTTTGTGGTTTAAGGGTAGGTGAAAAAATTTATTTTAAAAATCCACGCTATGTGGTTTAAGGGTAGGTGAAAAAATGTACTTTAAAAATCCACGCTTTGTGGTTTAAGGGTAGGTGAAAAAATTTACTTTAAAAATCCACGCTTTGTGGTTTAAGGGTAGGTGAAAAAAATTTATTTTAAAAATCCACGCTATGTGGTTTAAGGGTAGGTGAAAAAATGTACTTTAAAAATCCACGCTTTGTGGTTTAAGGGTAGGTGAAAAAATTTACTTTAAAAATCCACGCTTTGTGGTTTAAGGGTAGGTGAAAAAATTTACTTTAAAAATCCACGCTTTGTGGTTTAAGGGTAGGTGAAAAAGTTTACTTTAAAAATCCACGCTTTGTGGTTTAAGGGTAGGTGAAAAAATTTACTTTAAAAATCGTTTACTGGTCTATTGGCCTTTAAATTGTTTCATGTTTCCTTAAATATTTAAAATTTTGTTAATAATTTCTAATTTCCATAAACTGATTGTCTGAAAGCCTTGAATTTGGGTAAAACCCCCACAAACAATATTTAGCCCATTTACATTGTACTTAAAAATTCCAACACCTGTCCCAACACCTGCTGACCAAATTTGTCCCAACCAACCAGCCAGCCAAAAAGCAAACTGCTGCCCTTAACATTTTATTAAGTGTGAATAAGTCGTGTTTAACATTCAAGGCAATTATCATAATTTGTTGTAGATAACATTATTAGGGAAATTTTGTACAGAGACTTATTTGTCTTTGGCCTTGTCCACGAACAGCAAATAAATAACCTAAAAATATTCTAAAGAAACTAGAGAGATAGAGAGGTAGAGGCGGAGTATGAGTGTGTAAATAAAATTTAATATTCTTTTCTCAGAGCTTAGCTCTGTGCCTTGGCCTTTTCCATGTCCTTAGGAATATTTTGAAGGGAAGGGGCCTTAGCTTGAATGTAAAGAAGAAGGGGAGGGGGAGGAGACGAATTTTATTAAACGACCACTTTAAATGCTAATTTGTGGTGGGTGCTTTTATCTAGCCAGTGTTAATGGCTTTGTACGGATGTTTGTACCAAAATAGCATCTAAGCTTTGGAGTTTGAAACTCAGAAATCGTGACGTCAGGGGGTGGGTGGGTGTTTGTTAATACAAACACCAAAGAAGACAGTCATTGTTTTATCAAACATCATCAAGGCTGTTAATTCACTTAACAAAAATGTTGGTGTTGAGATTATCATAATGAGTGTATTAGGCGGAGGGTAACAACATTTTGTGTGTTTCATGTTTTTTTAATTATTTCCAACACCATAACTCTCTCCTCTCTTGTTTTTCTGCTCTTGTTTTTCTAAATGTCTATACCTCTAAAGCTGTTTACAATGTAATTATTTCGGCCAATTTCGTATTAATTTAATAATATTGTACTAATTTTTTTGTTCATCATAATGTGTGTGTGTTCTCTTTGATATCGTAAATAAAACACATTTTTCCTTCTCCTCCTCCTCCTCTTTGTTTAAACATTCTCACATATCTTTTTGGGGTCTGTGTATATTTCGTGTAATAATTTTTTGTGTAATTTCAGAGTATGTTTTATTATCCGTTTTTTATTTGTTGTTGTTCTTTTTAATTGCCCTCTTGAGAATAAATGAGCAGGTGTGTGTATCCGACCGTGTTCTTTAAATTGTTATAATCTTGTTTAATATAGAAGACATTAGCATTTTAATATATATTTTTAATTTGTTTACACTTCATAATAAGATTGTATCTAAATTGGGGACATCTTTTTCATTTAAGCAAATTAATGGGAAAGATGAAGTCTGTTACATGGAAAGGAAATTTGTGCAAGACTTCTGAAGCCTACAAGTATTGCAAAGAAATTTTTAAAGGCCCCTGAGGTCAACAAATTTTTATTAGAAATGTTGTAAAGGACTCTGAAGCCTACAAACACTAGAAATGCGGTGGCGTATTAGTGTTGTTACTATGTATACGGTCCCAGAGATTATTCATGCTTGTGGTGCGTATATGTATCGACAACACGTATACGTCATTGAGTTCCTAATATTTTCAACGGAGTTTCTATTAAAAGAAAAAATTTTAAGGAAGCGTGGATTTTTAAAGAATATTTTTTCAACGACACTTTGGCCACAAAGCGTGGATTTTTAAAGAATATTTTTTTGGCCACAAAGCGTGGATTTTTAAAGTAAATTTTTTCAACGACCCTTAGGCCACAAAGCGTGGATTTTTAAAGAATATTTTTTTGGCCACAAAGCGTGGATTTTTAAAGTAAATTTTTTCAACGACCCTTAGGCCACAAAGCGTGGATTTTTAAAGTAAATTTTTTCAAAGACCCTTAAGCCACAAAACGTGGATTTTTAAAGTAAATTTTTTCAAAGACCCTTAAACCACAAAACTTGGATTTTTAAAGTAAATTTTTTCAACGACCCTTAGGCCACAAAGCGTGGATTTTTAAAGAATATTTTTTCAACCAAACTTAGGCCACAAAACGTGGATTTTTAAAGTAAATTTTTTCAAAGACCCTTAAACCACAAAACGTGGATTTTTAAAGTAAATTTTTTCAACGACCCTTAGGCCACAAAGCGTGGATTTTTAAAGAATATTTTTTCAACCAAACTTAGGCCACAAAACGTGGATTTTTAAAGTAAATTTTTTCAAAGACCCACAAAACGTGGATTTTTAAAGTAAATTTTTTCAAAGACCCACAAAACGTGGATTTTTAAAGTAAATTTTTTCAAAGACCCACAAAACGTGGATTTTTAAAGTAAATTTTTTCAAAGACCCACAAAACGTGGATTTTTAAAGTAAATTTTTTCAAAGACCCACAAAACGTGGATTTTTAAAGTAAATTTTTTCAAAGACCCACAAAACGTGGATTTTTAAAGTAAATTTTTTCAAAGACCCACAAAACGTGGATTTTTAAAGTAAATTTTTTCAAAGACCCACAAAACGTGGATTTTTAAAGTAAATTTTTTCAAAGACCCACAAAACGTGGATTTTTAAAGTAAATTTTTTCAAAGACCCACAAAACGTGGATTTTTAAAGTAAATTTTTTCAAAGACCCACAAAACGTGGATTTTTAAAGTAAATTTTTTCACCTACCCTTAAACCACAAAGCGTGGATTTTTAAAGTAAATTTTTTCACCTACCCTTAAACCACAAAGCGTGGATTTTTAAAGTAAATTTTTTCACCTACCCTTAAACCACAAAGCGTGGATTTTTAAAGTAAATTTTTTCACCTACCCTTAAACCACAAAGCGTGGATTTTTAAAGTAAATTTTTTCACCTACCCTTAAACCACAAAGCGTGGATT
Organism: Musca autumnalis; assembly: GCF_047663935.1. Classification (NCBI taxonomy): domain Eukaryota; kingdom Metazoa; phylum Arthropoda; class Insecta; order Diptera; family Muscidae; genus Musca; species Musca autumnalis. The sequence continues at coordinate 104,187 of NW_027411888.1, forward strand.
TTTAAAGTAAATTTTTTCACCTACCCTTAAACCACAAAGCGTGGATTTTTAAAGTAAATTTTTTCACCTACCCTTAAACCACAAAGCGTGGATTTTTAAAGTAAATTTTTTCACCTACCCTTAAACCACAAAGCGTGGATTTTTAAAGTAAATTTTTTCACCTACCCTTAAACCACAAAGCGTGGATTTTTAAAGTAAATTTTTTCACCTACCCTTAAACCACAAAGCGTGGATTTTTAAAGTAAATTTTTTCACCTACCCTTAAACCACAAAGCGTGGATTTTTAAAGTAAATTTTTTCACCTACCCTTAAACCACAAAGCGTGGATTTTTAAAGTAAATTTTTTCACCTACCCTTAAACCACAAAGCGTGGATTTTTAAAGTAAATTTTTTCACCTACCCTTAAACGACAAAGCGTGGATTTTTAAAGTAAATTTTTTCGCCTACCCTTAAACCACAAAGCGTGGATTTTTAAAGTAAATTTTTTCACCTACCCTTAAACCACAAAGCGTGGATTTTTAAAGTAAATTTTTTCACCTACCCTTAAACCACAAAGCGTGGATTTTTAAAGTAAATTTTTTCACCTACCCTTAAACCACAAAGCGTGGATTTTTAAAGTAAATTTTTTCACCTACCCTTAAACCACAAAGCGTGGATTTTTAAAGTAAATTTTTTCACCTACCCCTAAACCACAAAGCGTGGATTTTTAAAGTAAATTTTTTCACCTACCCTTAAACCACAAAGCGTGGATTTTTAAAGTAAATTTTTTCACCTACCCTTAAACCACAAAGCGTGGATTTTTAAAGTAAATTTTTTCACCTACCCTTAAACCACAAAGCGTGGATTTTTAAAGTAAATTTTTTCACCTACCCTTAAACCACAAAGCGTGGATTTTTAAAGTAAATTTTTTCACCTACCCTTAAACCACAAAGCGTGGATTTTTAAAGTAAATTTTTTCACCTACCCTTAAACCACAAAGCGTGGATTTTTAAAGTAAATTTTTTCACCTACCCTTAAACCACAAAGCGTGGATTTTTAAATTAATTTTTTTCAATGACCCTTGGGCCACAAAGCGAGAGTTTTTAAATTAAATTTTTTCAATGACCCTTGGGCCACAAAGCGTGGATTTTTAAATTAATTTTTTTCAATGACCCTTGGGCCACAAAGCGTGGATTTTTAAAGCAAATTTTTTCAACGACCCTTTGGCCACAAAGCGTGGATTTTTAAAGTAAATTTTTTCAAAGACCCTTAGACCACAAAGCGTTAATTTTGTAAGAATATTTTATCCACGACCCTTAGCACACAGACTACCAACCAACCAAAAGAAAACAGACTACAAGTAAATTTTATAACATTTGCTATTTGTATATATGTATCTCAACAGTTGTTCTCTTGTATTGATGAGTGCCTAAACTAAAAACCACATAGCCAATATCTGCACCATTCACAATAGAGTTACATATGGAAGCTTTTGAAGAGCTTCACACAAAGTATGTTAAAACTATAAATTTACCACATGCGCAGAAATCGCTCTGTAGTACACATTTATACCGCTAGGGGGGTTACTTTTTGAATTTAATTTTAAGATTCCGCAAAGAGCATATGTTTAGGGAAAAAATGGGCACTGGGTTGTATAACTGATGTCGGCAATCATACGCCGCCTAAAAAATTTTCTTTTAAATATCCACGCCTTGTTGGCAGCCTTAAAATGTTCTTTTAAGCAGCCCTAAGAAAATTCTTTAAAATATCCACGCTTTGTTGGTAGCCTTAAAAATGTTCTTTTAAGCAGCCTTAAGAAAATTCTTTAAAATATCCACGCCTTGTTGGCAGCCTTAGAAAATATTCTTTAAAATATCCACGCCTTGTTGGCAGCCTTAGAAAATATTCTTTAAAATATCCACGCCTTGTTGGCAGCCTTAGAAAATATTCTTTAAAATATCCACGCCTTGTTGGCAGCCTTAGAAAATATTCTTTAAAATATCCACGCCTTGTTGGCAGCCTTAGAAAATATTCTTTAAAATATCCACGCCTTGTTGGCAGCCTTAGAAAATATTCTTTAAAATATCCACGCCTTGTTGGCAGCCTTAGAAAATATTCTTTAAAATATCCACGCCTTGTTGGCAGCCTTAGAAAATATTCTTTAAAATATCCACGCCTTGTTGGCAGCCTTAGAAAATATTCTTTAAAAATATCCACGCCTTGTTGGCAGCCTTAGAAAATATTCTTTAAAATATCCACGCCTTGTTGGCAGCCTTAGAAAATATTCTTTAAAATATCCACGCCTTGTTGGCAATCTTAGAAAATATTCTTTAAAATATCCACGCCTTGTTGGCAACCTTAGAAAATATTCTTTAAAATATCCACGCCTTGTTGGCAACCTTAGAAAATATTCTTTAAAATATCCACGCCTTGTTGGCAACCTTAGAAAATATTCTTTAAAATATCCACGCCTTGTTGGCAACCTTAGAAAATATTCTTTAAAATATCCACGCCTTGTTGGCAACCTTAGAAAATATTCTTTAAAATATCCACGCCTTGTTGGCAACCTTAGAAAATATTCTTTAAAATATCCACGCCTTGTTGGCAACCTTAGAAAATTTTCTTTAAAATATCCACGCCTTGTTGGCAGCCTTAGAAAATATTCTTTAAATATCCACGCCTTGTTTGGCAGCCTTAGAAAATATTCTTTAAAATATCCACGCCTTGTTGGCAGCCTTAGAAAATATTCTTTAAAATATCCACGCCTTGTTGGCAGCCTTAGAAAATATTCTTTAAAATATCCACGCCTTGTTGGCAATCTTAGAAAATATTCTTTAAAATATCCACGCCTTGTTGGCAATCTTAGAAAATATTCTTTAAAATATCCACGCCTTGTTGGCAACCTTAGAAAATATTCTTTAAAATATCCACGCCTTGTTGGCAACCTTAGAAAATATTCTTTAAAATATCCACGCCTTGTTGGCAACCTTAGAAAATATTCTTTAAAATATCCACGCCTTGTTGGCAGCCTTAGAAAATATTCTTTAAAATATCCACGCCTTGTTGGCAACCTTAGAAAATATTCTTTAAAATATCCACGCCTTGTTGGCAGCCTTAGAAAATATTCTTTAAAATATCCACGCCTTGTTGGCAGCCTTAGAAAATATTCTTTAAAATATCCACGCCTTGTTGGCAGCCTTAGAAAATATTCTTTAAAATATCCACGCCTTGTTGGCAGCCTTAGAAAATATTCTTTAAAATATCCACGCCTTGTTGGCAGCCTTAGAAAATATTCTTTAAAATATCCACGCCTTGTTGGCAGCCTTAGAAAATATTCTTTAAAATATCCACGCCTTGTTGGCAGCCTTAGAAAATATTCTTTAAAATATCCACGCCTTGTTGGCAGCCTTAGAAAATATTCTTTAAAATATCCACGCCTTGTTGGCAGCCTTAGAAAATATTCTTTAAAATATCCACGCCTTGTTGGCAGCCTTAGAAAATATTCTTTAAAATATCCACGCCTTGTTGGCAGCCTTAGAAAATATTCTTTAAAATATCCACGCCTTGTTGGCAGCCTTAGAAAATATTCTTTAAAATATCCACGCCTTGTTGGCAGCCTTAGAAAATATTCTTTAAAATATCCACGCCTTGTTGGCAGCCTTAGAAAATATTCTTTAAAATATCCACGCCTTGTTGGCAGCCTTAGAAAATATTCTTTAAAATATCCACGCCTTGTTGGCAGCCTTAGAAAATATTCTTTAAAATATCCACGCCTTGTTGGCAGCCTTAGAAAATATTCTTTAAAATATCCACGCCTTGTTGGCAGCCTTAGAAAATATTCTTTAAAATATCCACGCCTTGTTGGCAGCCTTAGAAAATATTCTTTAAAATATCCACGCCTTGTTGGCAGCCTTAGAAAATATTCTTTAAAATATCCACGCCTTGTTGGCAGCCTTAGAAAATATTCTTTAAAATATCCACGCCTTGTTGGCAGCCTTAGAAAATATTCTTTAAAATATCCACGCCTTGTTGGCAGCCTTAGAAAATATTCTTTAAAATATCCACGCCTTGTTGGCAGCCTTAGAAAATATTCTTTAAAATATCCACGCCTTGTTGGCAGCCTTAGAAAATATTCTTTAAAATATCCACGCCTTGTTGGCAGCCTTAGAAAATATTCTTTAAAATATCCACGCCTTGTTGGCAGCCTTAGAAAATATTCTTTAAAATATCCACGCCTTGTTGGCAGCCTTAGAAAATATTCTTTAAAATATCCACGCCTTGTTGGCAGCCTTAGAAAATATTCTTTAAAATATCCACGCCTTGTTGGCAGCCTTAGAAAATATTCTTTAAAATATCCACGCCTTGTTGGCAGCCTTAGAAAATATTCTTTAAAATATCCACGCCTTGTTGGCAGCCTTAGAAAATATTCTTTAAAATATCCACGCCTTGTTGGCAGCCTTAGAAAATATTCTTTAAAATATCCACGCCTTGTTGGCAATCTTAGAAAATATTCTTTAAAATATCCACGCCTTGTTGGCAACCTTAGAAAATATTCTTTAAAATATCCACGCCTTGTTGGCAACCTTAGAAAATATTCTTTAAAATATCCACGCCTTGTTGGCAACCTTAGAAAATATTCTTTAAAATATCCACGCCTTGTTGGCAACCTTAGAAAATATTCTTTAAAATATCCACGCCTTGTTGGCAATCTTAGAAAATATTCTTTAAAATATCCACGCCTTGTTGGCAACCTTAGAAAATATTCTTTAAAATATCCACGCCTTGTTGGCAACCTTAGAAAATATTCTTTAAAATATCCACGCCTTGTTGGCAACCTTAGAAAATATTCTTTAAAATATCCACGCCTTGTTGGCAACCTTAGAAAATATTCTTTAAAATATCCACGCCTTGTTGGCAATCTTAGAAAATATTCTTTAAAATGTCCACGCCTTGTTGGCAACCTTAGAAAATATTCTTTAAAATATCCACGCCTTGTTGGCAATCTTAGAAAATATTCTTTAAAATATCCACGCCTTGTTGGCAACCTTAGAAAATATTCTTTAAAATATCCACGCCTTGTTGGCAACCTTAGAAAATATTCTTTAAAATATCCACGCCTTGTTGGCAACCTTAGAAAATATTCTTTAAAATATCCACGCCTTGTTGGCAACCTTAGAAAATATTCTTTAAAATATCCACGCCTTGTTGGCAACCTTAGAAAATATTCTTTAAAATATCCACGCCTTGTTGGCAATCTTAGAAAATATTCTTTAAAATATCCACGCCTTGTTGGCAACCTTAGAAAATATTCTTTAAAATATCCACGCCTTGTTGGCAGCCCTACAAAATTTTCTCAAAAATATCCACGCCTTGTTTGCAACCTTAGAAAATATTCTTTAAAATATCCACGCCTTGTTGGCAACCTTAGATAATATTCTTTAAAATATCCACTCCTTGTTGGAAGCCTTAGAAAATATTCTTTAAAATATCCACGCCTTGTTGGCAACCTTAGATAATATTCTTTAAAATATCCACTCCTTGTTGGAAGCCTTAGAAAATATTCTTTAAAATATCCACGCCTTGTTGGCAGCCTTAGAAAATATTCTTTAAAATATCCACGCCTTGTTGGCAGCCTTAGAAAATATTCTTTAAAATATCCACGCCTTGTTGGCAGCCTTAGAAAATATTCTTTAAAATATCCACGCCTTGTTGGCAATCTTAGAAAATATTCTTTAAAATATCCACGCCTTGTTGGCAACCTTAGAAATATTCTTTAAAATATCCACGCCTTGTTGGCAACCTTAGAAAATATTCTTTAAAATATCCACGCCTTGTTGGCAACCTTAGAAAATATTCTTTAAAATATCCACGCCTTGTTGGCAACCTTAGAAAATATTCTTTAAAATATCCACGCCTTGTTGGCAATCTTAGAAAATATTCTTTAAAATGTCCACGCCTTGTTGGCAACCTTAGAAAATATTCTTTAAAATATCCACGCCTTGTTGGCAATCTTAGAAAATATTCTTTAAAATATCCACGCCTTGTTGGCAACCTTAGAAAATATTCTTTAAAATATCCACGCCTTGTTGGCAACCTTAGAAAATATTCTTTAAATATCCACGCCTTGTTGGCAACCTTAGAAAATATTCTTTAAAATATCCACGCCTTGTTGGCAACCTTAGAAAATATTCTTTAAAATATCCACGCCTTGTTGGCAACCTTAGAAAATATTCTTTAAAATATCCACGCCTTGTTGGCAATCTTAGAAAATATTCTTTAAAATATCCACGCCTTGTTGGCAACCTTAGAAAATATTCTCAAAAATATCCACGCCTTGTTTGCAACCTTAGAAAATATTCTTTAAAATATCCACGCCTTGTTGGCAACCTTAGATAATATTCTTTAAAATATCCACTCCTTGTTGGAAGCCTTAGAAAATATTCTTTAAAATATCCACGCCTTGTTGGCAACCTTAGATAATATTCTTTAAAAATCCACTCCTTGTTGGAAGCCTTAGAAAATATTCTTTAAAATATCCACGCCTTGTTGGCAACCTTAGATAATATTCTTTAAAATATCCACTCCTTGTTGGAAGCCTTAGAAAATATTCTTTAAAATATCCACGCCTTGTTGGCAGCCTTAGAAAATATTCTTTAAAATATCCACGCCTTGTTGGCAGCCTTAGAAAATATTCTTTAAAATATCCACGCCTTGTTGGCAGCCTTAGAAAATATTCTTTAAAATATCCACGCCTTGTTGGCAGCCTTAGAAAATATTCTTTAAAATATCCACGCCTTGTTGGCAGCCTTAGAAAATATTC